>NC_139830.1:17550431-17562931 GCF_963691815.1 Echiichthys vipera
AAGAGGCTGGGATCTGCTGTACAATAAACCCTTTAAATATCCCACATTAAGCTCATTTTCAGGTTCATACTTGTATTTTGTGTTTCTACTTGAACATATTTACATGCTTTGGCTACAGTTAACAGGAGGCTAAATTATTTATCGGTAGCCGCTGTGACCAAGCTGTTGGTAAATCAGTCCACACAACCTAACCCCCATCACAGCAACTGTCGTTGTTAGAGGAAAAATAATTTAGCAGTTTACCTGTCCAAGAGAAGAACAGCGATCTCGGAGTCAAAGTTCAAACCAACTTTATCGCGAACTTATCTCCATCTTTGAAACGTAACGCCGATATTTATACGCATTTTACTACCTTTGTTCACAGACTCTCTTTTGAACTAGCTTTTTGACAAATCTTTCTCTTCTTAGATTGTTTTGCACTGAACGCAGGTGTTTACAACCGTGAAATCGCAATATTTCCTGTCCGGCAATCTGCCATTGCTGCAGACTGCAGAGACGTGAATGCGCCTCTGCTTTGGTAGAACAGCGAATCACAGGGCTGGCTCTATCAGCTGCTCTGTGATTAGTCAAAGTCTTCTGTCATGAGGTAGATTCTTTGCAGGCTGAAAACAGAGCCTAGGAGAGACGCAGAGGTCTGATTCTCTCATTTACATCATCCCCAAGAGGATATTATGGAAGTGTCTGCCTAATACTGCCAAAAATAAGCTACTGAGCATTTAACAGCTTTTAAAGTTTATCTATTAACATTGTCCTACCGTTCCTATTAATGCGTCATTGTTTTAATATATCATACTTATATGCATGGATGTGAGTGTTGCTATGTGTGTGTCAGGAAGTTTGGGTGGGATATTTAAACATTCATGCCTCCAGCTGGAGTCCGTCTATTTGTGTTTTTTAGAAATATGTTAAAGGTGGGATCATATCATCTCAGTTAGCTGTCCAGAGCTGTTATTATCAAAGATTTTCCAGTGTAGCCCCGGTATTGTCTTCCAGGCTTGTTATCCTCCACTGGACCGAATCAAGGCCATCATTTCTAAAATACACAGCAATTTGCTAGCAAAATAACCAGCTTCTACTAGCCATTCAAATAAATCACTTTAAGCTCCTTTGACCCTCCACTGGCTAGACAGTCCCTAATAAATGTTTCAACTAAACGCACACTCAGCAACGGATCTAGGTTGCCACACACATATACAGACATAAGGCACATTTATACACATAAGCACATGAACAGAGACATGTACATACACAACCTCCTAACATCATCCTGTACGGCGTCTCTGTTGATCCCCTCGGCCTAAGCCAGTCTGCTCTGCCTCCCTCTCAACCCAAACAAGTTCACGTTTGGAGAAGCAATTGGTCCAATAAATCAAAATTGTAACCAACACCAGCGCCACGCCAATGTTTCTCTGTCCCGCTGACCCCAGGAGCCCCATTAAAAAGCTCACGTAGGGTCCAGGGAGGAAACGGGACGGCCTGAACTCCTTCCTCTCTTCCTTGTCTGAGCCAGCACAGCACACGGCGCAGCACGTTTCCCACATACTGTCGAGGTTCACCTCTGACTTCTGACCCTACAAAGGGGGGGTTGGATTTGCCTGGGGGGGGGGGGACCACCCAGCCAGGGGGCCCCCTTGGGATGGGATGGCTAAGGGGTGTGGAGCTAAGACTTCAGGGGATAGCAATAGTTGGTTAAAGAAGAGGAGGACGATCAGAGACACGTTTTTGGTGGTGGTGGAAGGGTGGGAAGGAGAGGTGAAAGGGGCTTTACACGTTGTGAATGGGTGTCGGGGGTCGCTAAGCACTTCACTAAATGACCAGAGGACAAACGGAGAAACAGTAAACACTGATACTCGCATCTCTCTTACATCACCTGAGGGTGGGATCTTGTTTGATTTGCGTGATTTTGCCACTCTCTATCTGAGAGGTGAAGAACCTCACTGACTGAAGTCAATTACGGTCGGTGCTAGGGGGTGAAGTGATAACACAAGAGCAGAAGTGAGTAGGACTGATGGAGTGAAGAAAGACTGATTCGGTCCCTGGGTTGTAAATTTCTCCTTTATCACCAACCAAGTAATAGTCCCAGGGCAGTCAAGTCAGACAGGAAGACATCCCAATAAAGCTGCCAGATTGTGCCAACACATCATCACTGTAGCAGTCATTCACATTTCCGTCGTATTTTTTTTTGCTCAGTTACATTATTGTTATTGTATATATTTTTTGGGGCATCTCAGATTTGAGAGACAGCAACCATTTCATGAAAGAAACTTCACATTTCATCATATCTTTTTCTTGATGTCATTTTTTTTCTCACTTCTGGGTTTATTCTTTGGAAAACATATAGTTTACCATGTGTTTTCAGGCATATATGCTTTCAGTGTCAGTGGCTTAAAACATTAAAACGCCGCCACCAACAGTTTTTTACACTTAAAGGATAAGGCTGCACATTTTTTTCAACAGATCTCATGAAAAGAAGTCAATCTTTCAAAAGATTTTCTTTCAGAAATATGGAAAAAAGTGCATTAGTAAAGAAAAAAAATCTGTCTTATAATATTATTTAAACTTTAGTGTTTATTACAGCTACACATGGAGAATGAACAATAAAGGTCTCTGAACATGCAGACACTATTATTGACTGTCTTATGATGCCCTGCAATGATCATATTTGTTCAGAGCCTGCATACAGCTACTGCCACATCCTGACCGTGTGCCATGTTGTGTTTGGTGTGTGAGTGAGGCAGGTCGATGGTAGATGGAGCATAACAGATAACACACACAGAAGGGGAAGAGAGCAACAGGCAAACAGGGTAATAAAGAAAGAGTGACAGTGGAAACAGAGCAACAAAGAGTGTGAACACAAAGAGATTTGACAGGGCTGGGGCAGGAATGTGCCGGCAGGTAGTGCAGGGGCCCAGGAAGCAGGGAGACATGGGAAAACATGGAAGGGGGGAACAATAGCAGCGTGTGTGTGTGTGTGTGTGTGTGTGTGTGTGTGTGTGTGTGTGTGTGTGTGTGTGTGCCTGTGTGTGTGCCTGTGTGTGTGCCTGTGTGTGTGTGTGTGTGTGTGTGTGTGTGTGTGTGTGTGTGTGTGTGTGTGTGATTGGGTTAGGAGGTGGTTTGTAGCAGAGCTCAGGGATATATCGGTTTACCCAACACCACTTACCTGCTCAGCACTGCACTCACGCTGGGAGCAGGCCTCAAAGGGAAACGCATCAATGCCCACTATTCATATCAGCACATGACCGTGTGTATGTGCGTGCATATGAGTGTGTCTGCAACAAACATGAGCCGTCGATTAATTGATGCAAAGATAAGGTGGGGATGGAATCTTTCAGACTTCTGTCAGTTGCATTCTCAAATAAACAAAGACTTTTGATTTACCTGTGTGTGTGTGTGTGTGTGTGTGTGTGTGTGTGTGTGTGTGTGTGTGTGTGTGTGTGTGTGTGTGTGTGTGTGTGTGTGTGTGTGTGTGTGTGTGTGTGTGTGTGTGTGTGTGTGTGTGTGTGTGCGTGTGCATGTTTGTGTTTGTGTGTGTGTGTGTGTGTGTGTGTGGTTTCTAAGCTAAAAATGTAAAAAAGAAAAAGTGATTTGTGATGTAATATTCTCCTTCAAATGAGCTGCTCTCGCTCTTTAATTACACCAAATCACAGGGGATTAACACATTTTCTGGCACTAATACAGAGAGAAGATTATGTAAGGATGTGTGGTGGAGTTCTTCATTACACACAAACATCTCATTTAGGCTAAATGGCTCACATCACATGAATGCCCGTGAGCGAAACATTTGTTTCAGCAAATAAAGTGTGGTTGGGGCTGTTTTAGGGAATCAACACCATGGGGATTTCTTTTTAAAACAAGGGGAATTTTGGTGAACAGTCTGACAGAGAGATAGTGACAGAGATAGACAGAGATATTGTGTTCATAATATTTTTTTCTCTCTCATATTTAAGGCAGATTTGTTTTAGATTTCCGTGTGTGATGACAGCTTGCGCTTTGTTAATGTACCAAGCCTCAAAATCTCCCTAAAAAATGTTTTGGCTCCTTGGTCTTGTGCTAGTAAACTCAAGCAGAGAGTTAAGGTATCATCCTCGCAACCACAGTGGGAAATGCTGCTATAGGCCTAGTCCGCCTGGGGATAAAACTGTTCCTGATACTCTGAGCTTCTCTCCTCTCCGTCTGTATCATTTATGTCTCATTAATGCAATTCTTCCCCGGAGTTGTTTGTGCTTTGTCGTCTCGCAGGTCTCTGCTGATCGTGCTGGTGCCTGCTGCCGTGGTCCTGCGTGGCGCTTCCTGCTGCTATTATCACTATTACTCATATATAGTATCATTAGTTTTATTAATAATAATATCTGTAGCCATAAAAACATCATCAGTTATATATGTCATTGTATCACAGCTGTTATTACCACTACTCATCATTGATCATATTTACCACCATAATTGTTATCATTGCCGATTCCATCTCCTTAGTTGTACTTTCTACTATTCTTCTATATTAACGGCCATAACATATAAGTCATACTCACATTACTATAGATATTATTATAGTTACTGTTACTTTTGTGGTTCTCTCTGGGACTGTTTTTCTGCCTGTTTCTCTCTCCTTTTCTTCGTCCCCAACCAGTCAAGACAGACGTCCATCCTCCATAGAGCTGGGTCCGTTCGACTTTCCTGCCTGTTAAAGGGAAGGTTTTTGTTGCCACTGTATGCACAGGATTGCTACTCATGGGGGAATTGTTGGGTCTATTTAGATCATGGGTGGGTCATGGAGTGTGGTCTTTACCTACTCCATATGTAAAGTTTCCTAAGATAACTTTTGTTATGAATTGGCACTGTAGATAAAATTGAATTGAATTGAATTCAAATGTCAAATGTCAAACTTTCTGTATAATAAGTAACTTTTGATAGTTTACACTGTATGACCACCGCTATTTGGACACTCATGTCCACATGCACTGATATTTTAGACTATAGTGTGCTTCAAACCCAGTTTGGAGAAGGCCCTTTTCTGTTGCAAGAATGTAGCCAACGTAGAATTGCCCAAAAAGTGCATTATCTCAAATGACGCTGGCTCCATAAGTGAGTGAATCCCGATAGGCCCCCATGGTAAAATGCCTAACTTCACAGCAGAAATAAACATGTTTTCAACATGTTTAAAACATAGATTGTATAAAAAATGGATGCAGCCTCTACCCCGAGGTCTGTTCTCTCAACTTGATCCAATCGTACTCGCCTATGGGAGTTGCCATCTTGTCAGACTTTGACTCTGCCTCATTTCCTCTTACCAAAAAAGGGCATTGATGTGAGGTTGGGGGGAGGGAGATATGTCTGTCTGGCTGATGTATACCTCCAAGGAGAAGTGAGGGCCAGCAGCTAGCACTCAAGAGGTCGCACCCCTAATTATTCATAAAATGTATCCTCTAATAAAATAAAAACTAGCCTGGTACAAAAAAGTTCACCCCCCTCAGTGTTGACATGAAGATATGACCTAAACATACAGACTAGAATGTTTTTTCGTACCAGGCCTTAAACAGGTTCATTTAGGCTGTGAAAAATGACCTGTTCAACATGGGGGTCAGTGAGAAATTGCTCTATTATGAAACATGTCCCTAGTGGACACTCAGCGAACTGCAGTTTTTGGCACTTCCTTATTGGATCAACCAGGAAGTCGCTGTGGTTGGGGCTTGGTATAAAATTATGCATCATTCAGGGTATGGCCACTTTGAGCGACAGGTGAGTGCTGTCACAGATGGCTAACAGACTGGAGGCTTCTTTTGGCCCGCCTCAGCTCCATCAACGGTCCACCTCTTTGTCCTTCTTTAGCCAGGAGATAGGCGACGTCCGTGAGCTGCTCACATGAAGCTTAATTTTGCCTCCTCAGAAACCTGTGTGACGTAACCGATACTATGTTCATATTTTATGCAGTTTTTGCTCAGCATCAGTGTCCGAACTCATTTATAGTTTTGTGGCTAAATGGGAGAAGAAACCTGCTGCTAGGCTCCATACTCTTGTGTAAAGCCTTTCCATTAAAGTAGCAAAGCAGCATATGGAAACACAGAGAGATGTGCGTCGAAGGTGGCAGATGTTGGAATGCAACCTGAGACAAGTCTGGATTTCTCAAAAGCGACAGAGGACATGGGTCACAGTGACAAAAACAAGTGCCCCACAGCAGCTGGGGGAACAGGGTGTGTGTGTGTTGTTTCATATATGTGCATATGTTATGTATGTTGCATACATGTGTGACATATGAGTGCACAGGGCAGATGCCTGAGGCAGAGATAGCCAGTTGTCAGGGGCTTCCCACGCTAAATCTGTGAGGATGATGGACTTGAGTTAAGACTCAGGTGCAAGTAGGTCAACAAATTTGAGTCTCACGGACGGACAATTAATGGTCACTTCATGAGCACCAATCAAATGTCAGGGATTTTAACAAAATGACCGAGTAAAAGACTTTAAACATCTCAGTGCTGTAGGTTGTCTCCCAGTACAATCACGCCGCCCGGAGCACACTGCTTGAATACAAACATGAAATTACACTCCTGCGTCCTTCCCCCTGTTTGTGTGAGCACCCATCAACACGTGTCTGTTGTTTGTGTGTTTCCACGAATACAAAGTCTGCGTGTCCTGTAAGATGAGGTCACGTTGCAAACAGTAAAGCGCTGACGAAATCTTTATTTTCCAAATGGTGCACAGGCAGAGCAAATAATTTGCCCGTGATTATTTGTTTTTCAGGGGGGATACTGGAGCGTATGGGATGGAGAAATGTGAGACTTTCTTCTGTTGATATTCAGTGAACTCAAATGTTATTTGAACAGAGACACTGCTCATATCAAGCACGTGTCAGTGTTATCGCCAAACATCAGACTTAAGGCCATGTGGGGCATAGGGGATATACAGCACTATAGTTTAGTAAACACCAACTTCACCACTTTAAGCTCTTATCTCACAATATGACAACTTACATAAAAACCAGAAAGTGTTCTTATGACCTCACCCAGTTGTCACTGTTGTGACATTTACACTTCAGAGAGATTACAGAGCCAAAAACACAGAAAAATGTGCTCAGTAATATGTATGCCCTATATAACCTTAAATCTGATATTTGGAATGCAGACTGATATGTGGTTTAAAGCTCTGAGCTGTGGGATAAACCCTTGAGATTGGGTTTAAAGGGGCTCTGCTCTGTAGTAGTGTGACATGCCCCTTATTTGCCCTCAATAGCCCGACAGGGGGGTGTATTCTCTCTCCTCTGTCCAAAACAAAGCCCCATCCACAGCGATTTCCAGGTTGATCCAATACAGACGTGTCAAAAATTTCAGTTCGGCGAGCGTCCACTAGGGGCAGACTTCATAGTAGAGCAGTTTCTCACGAACCCCTATTAAATAGGCCATTTTCACAGCATCATTAAATCTATTTAAGGCCTGGTACAAATAATCATTCTAGTCTGTATGTTTAGGTCATATCTCCATGACAACACTGAGGGGGGTGAATTTTTATGTACCAGGCTAGTTTTTATTTTATTAAAGGTTAAAATCTATGAATAATTAGGGGCACAGCCTCTTGAGTGACAGCTAGCCCCTTGCCTTCGCTTCACCTTGGAGGCTTTTGGTAAGAGGCAATGAGGTGGAGTCAAAGTCTGAAAAGATGGCGACTCCCATAGGCGAGTACGATTGGATCAAGTTGAGAGGATGGACCCTGAAGTAGAGGCTACTCAAGGGGTGCTGTGCCTGCATTACTCCCTGAATTGCACACTGTGTGATGTGTTTGTAAAGAAGGATTTGCAAGAGATACATGTCAACTACCAATTACCTTGTGGATTGACAAATAATCAAAGTACTTTAATTTAACTAATGTTACATGACTTTGCGATCATAAAATAGTGATATGATCACCTTACACCCCCCACAGATCACTCCAGTGTCACTCTGCAGGTTAGGCATGTACGCACTATACGCACAGGCACAATACAGTAATGGTCACAGATCGTTGAGCGCACTAATCGGGTCGTGTTGGATTGTGTCATCACACCTGAGTGTCCTCTAAACAAACGAACATGTACAGGCATTCCAGAGCGGTTTTTATCACACGCTCCCATGACCACACTGACACACACATGCCTCTCCGGTCTTATCTATACTGCTGGAAGGGGCCCGCTCTGATCCATGTCCACTGGTTTCACCATAACAACTATTCAATGAGAGAGAGAAAGAGAGAGAGAGAGAAAGAAAGAGAAAGAGAGAGTGCATGTGTGTGTGTGTGTGTGTGTGTGTGTGTGTGTGTGTGTGTGTGTGTGTGTGTGTGTGTGTGTGTGTGTGTGTGTGTGTGTGTGTGTGTGTGTGTGTGTGTGTGTGTGTGTGTGTGTGTGTGTGTGTGTGTGTAATTTCCAGTAAATGGCCATACTAAGCAGGTGTCCTTTGTTAGGCCTAATCCTGCCTAATATTTATTGTTCTCCTTCTTACTGAGAGACTCTGACGTCAGTGCTGCAGAGATACTGACGGGGCTGAAGTGTATATTTCACAGTTTTTACAGCTTGTATGTGCTTCACAAACAGATTTATGATAATGTCCCACCCCACACTCCTCTCCTTTTCCACCCATCTCTCTATCTCACTGCCTTATCTATTGCTTCTGCCCCCCCTCTCTCCTCTCCTTCCCTCCCCCTTCTCCCCTTTTTCTCTGTTTAAACGCCCCCTTTTTTCTCCACCGAGCTCAGGTCGTCTTGCCTGGAGTTACACCATTGTGACCATCATTTACTTTGTCTACATCCCCCCTTATGTCATACCCTCCGTCTGCAGCCTCGGGGGCTCCTGTCAATCAACAGGCAATAAAACAGCACTCATCCAACCCTGCCCACTTTCCATCAGCCCACATTCACACACACACACACACACACACACACACACACACACACACACACACACACACACACACACACACACACACACACACACACACACACACACACACACACACACACACACGAAATGTCACTATGCTGTATTTCTGAGCCATGCTATATTTTCTTCAGTAGTACGTTGTGAGTTGCTGTGGTTGCAAGTCTAATTCCAGGTGTAGAGATGAGACAGCATTTGCATTAGGCAGCAAGTCTTAAATAGGCCGTTGGCTTTATATAACACAGCAGCCTCATCCAGCAGCTTGTCGGGTCTGTTTATCTTACTATATTTATGTTACTGGGTGTTTCTAGTGTCTGATTCACTCCCCAGTCAGTTGGGTCTGAAGCAGCTGCGACCTGAGTGCTGTTATTGGATATATGTCTGAGCGAAGTCTGTTTCATTTCGACTGTGCATTTTAATCATGTGCATACACAAATGCATTCATTAAATACGACATGTCTGCTTTTGTTTGCAAAAAAATATATTTCATGCTTATATGTCAGTCTGTTGCTTCATGGAGTGTCTGTGTGTGTGTGTGTGTGTGTGTGTGTGTGTGTGTGTGTGTGTGTGTGTGTGTGTGTGTGTGTGTGTGTGTGTGTGTGTGTGTGTGTGTGTGTGTGTGTGAGTATGAATAATATATAACAGTGGGGCTTGGCGTGGGTTATGTAACAGGGGGGGGGGGTTGACGGAAGAACAGGGTAATGCATTAGGGCGGACATACAGTCTTGCTGTGACATGTTGGGATGAGAGAATGCCATCACTTGTTTATCTGCCGTCTTCACTCCACAACTCATCAATAAGGCTCTTTGACAGAGACACAGATACGCTGTGTGTCATTCGTTAAACCTGACGTTCACTCCCACCAGCTGACCCCTATGGCCCTGAATGCTCTTGTTTGCATCCCACCTCTATTAAACAAAACAACAACATCCATTCAAAAATCCAAGAATACTGAGTATGATATTCTTATAAACAGCATCCCACTAGCGTTTCTTAAAAAACACGTAGGAGTGTCCTGTATTCCTTTGGTCTCTGTTCCACGAACCATTGTAAGTCAGCTCCGGGCTCCGGGCATTGTATCGTTTTAGAGAAGGGCTAATGAACCAGTTTGATACAATAAAGACACATTGTTTTATGCACAGACCCAGGTGGAACAGCAGACAGACGCCCTGATGACAACGCTGTTTAAACAGATGTCACTTGGTTTTCCATGGCTAACGGAGCATCAGCTCAACTTCCACTCACTCATCGGCAACATCGTATGATAACAATCAGCCTACTATAGCATTTGATATACTACAGAAGTGATTTAATGCATGACTGTACAGTAGATGTACAAAATACCAAGTGTCAGTGTGAGGGCTCTCAACCTTTTGGCCTCAGTGCGAGTGGTGAGTGAATCAACTCAGTGCCACTCACTCAGACGTGTGGCATTGAGTTGACATTGATGGGCCCAGGTGTGGGGAGTCTTCATATACCCTGACTCTCCAGTGCTCATTATTCACCTTCAGAGATAGTGAGTTTTTTTTTTTCTGTTGGCAGTGTATCTACAAACACCAACTCAGTATTTTCTATGTATTTGATGTTAATTGCTTATTTCCTATTGTATAACGACGGGTGCCCAGAGACTTTGTTGTGACTCCAGCCCTTTGGTTTATTCTCCCGGGCAGACTTTGCCTGTAGTTTTGTGTTTTCTGGGTCGCCTCCTTTTTCCTCCTCCTAGGTTTTGTGCTGATTAAATGAAGCAATTTTTACCTTTTTGGCATTTTTACACTTTCCTTTTTTAATCTAAAAATGCTCCTAATAAGCGTATGTCACACTAAAATGTAAAAGAAATCCACCAGGTGTTGAAACTAATCAATGTTCAATTTTCATACAGTAGATCTCTAATAAAAGTCTGACCAATCATTTTATATGGTCCGAATAAAATGATTTGCCAAGCTTCCTGCCCGTCATCCTCACCGAGTGGTCTCTGAGAGATAGCAAGAAACAGCGAAGAACTGTTGCGTCAAGAGACAAGACGTGAGTCAGCATCGGCTTGGGTTTCCAGACGACAGAGGCTAATGCAACTTCCTCTGGAGCTGAAAAGAGATGAGATGGTCTCAGAGTTGCAGTTGAGTAATGTCAGCACTAATGTCCCCGGTAGTATAAACAAACCAGCAGTTTCACTTGAGCTGTTCACTTATTTTTTTGGAGTAGTGTGATATGTAAGCCTATTTCAGCCTTAAATCTGTATGTATGTGTGTGTGTGTGTGTGTGTGTGTGTGTGTGTGTGTGTGTGTGTGTGTGTGTGTGTGTGTTTGTCTGTGTGTGTGTAGTCAGATGAGCTGATTTCAGTGCCGAGATTGGCCTGCCAGTCCAGAGCGATTCTATCTATAGGCCCACTGAGACATCTGCAGCAGCTGGCAAACGCAGTCACCGGGCAAACATTCATTTTAGGCTACAGACGGCTTCACAGAATTGCAGGACGTCCAAATGAGAGAGAAGGAATAAACAGAATAAGTGTGTTATTTGCAGTGAATGACAGGGGGAGATATGAGGCATGTGGGGAAGGATAACCTATTGTTAAGGCAAGCAGGGAAATGAGTATGAGTTTTTTAATGAGACACGGAATGAGACACAAACTACATAATTTGTTATAATTAAGCAAACAGAAAGGTCTCTTAACCTTTTCGTTACAGTAAAATAAATAATGGATATAATTCAATAAAAGACGGCAGTGGACGGACAAATTACATACTACTAATTTGCAACAGCATCTTGAGATAGAAATGCTGTCTGAATTGTGTTTTTTTTTTCAACATTAAGAGGAATTATTTTTTTAGATTATTTTTTTGGCACTTTCCTTTATTCAATAGGACAGACAGGAAATGGGGTGAGAGAGAGAGAGGGGGAGACATGTAGCAAAGGGCCACGGGTCAGAGTCATACCCGCGGCCGCTGCCTCGAGGAGCTTCAGCCACTTTAAATGGGGCGACTGCTCTAACCGCCCAAGGAAATTCTTTTTCAACATTATCTGTCAGCAGCAGTGGCTAAATACTACATGAAACTGCTACTTTGTCAGAAATACAACAAAGGATCCAGGTGTGTTTACAGCACAGACAAACAAATGTTGTTTGACGAAAGAAGTCAGTCAATATTTGCAACTGTGGTTTGAATTCATACTATGCAGTTTAAAAGGAGCTGGTTAGCTTGCTGAGGAATAAAACTGAACGATGAGCCTTACACTGTAGGTACTGAAATTTAGTACTGAATGATGAGGCATTTCTCAATAATATGGAGGAAATTCGGTCAGTGCCTAAAAGTATCAAACATAAGTACCCAGCCCTGAGACATGATGTCTTTACCAAGCCCCGACCACAGCGATTTCCAGGTTGATCCAATAAGGAAGTGCCAACAATTGGAGTTTGCCGAGTGGCCACGCGGGGCCAGTTTCATAATAGTTCAAACTACTCAAGGGGCGCTGTACCTGCTTCACCCCCTGAATTGCAATCCAAGCACCAATTACCTTGCGGACAAAATATCAGTAAAAGCGTACATTTCAAGGAGACAAGATTAATTGTACAATGGGCGATGTACTATGATGAACCACAAGAACACACAATTTC
>NC_139830.1:17567931-17642931 GCF_963691815.1 Echiichthys vipera
GTGCATGAGTGTGTTGGTGGTTTTGGTGGTGGGGATGGAGGATGGACTGATAAATACCCTTGTGGTTTATAGAATAGTGACTAGTAAGAAAAGGACAACACAGGACGATTATGGCTTAGTCCATATGTGCACATGTGGTACTTTTTTTATGCACTTTTGCCTTTTGTCCACACGCGAACTGGGTTTAGGTCACTGAAAACAGATCCTTTGGAAAGAAGTGTTTTAGAAACGGTTTTCAGAGCTTTTTGGCTTAGAGTGTGTGCTGTGATCTCCTTTGTTAGGCGTCACAACTCACGTGATATTACCTTTTACATCTACAAAATCAACAGTTAGTTTTTCACTATAATGAGGAACAGAGGCATCCAAATGCACTACAGAGCGATGGATGCACGGTTGCAGCTAGGTAGCCTTCCTGTGATTGCTTTTTTTCAGGCTATTGATAAGGTTGACATCTTTGCGTAATTGGCCACTGGGCTTTAGGGTTAGGGTTATATCACTGCCTGTTGGTGTGGCATGCTTTTAACAGCCTTTCACTGCATTTTTGCATTTTCATTTCGACAGGTTGTGTGGACAGGATTTTTTTTTTGAGCAAAGGAGGAAAATGGGAGGGCAAAAAGAGGAAAAGGTAAAGGTCATGCTGCTGAAGAATATAAGTCATTGTTTTTTGGTATGTGATTGGGAAAGTGAATGCAGATATTCAGAAGTGGGATAAAGGGCAGCTCTAGAAAGAGTGGTGTGGGGGGGAAAACGGGAGTGAGTGTGGGTGTGGAAGAAACAAAAGAAGACAAGAGAAAGACTGCCAAGAATGAGAATGATAAAGAGGGTGAGAGAGAGTGCAGAGGAGCACAAATCAAAGAACAAAAAGTACGTTAGAAGTACAAGTTGAACCCTGTTTCTTTTTTCCAGAGAACTGTAAAATGAATCCACTGTACAAGGGCAGGGAAGTGGTGCTCTTCTGCAGGTGTTATCACAGTTACCGATAAAGAGATTTACACACAGTGTAGCGTGAGGCGAGAAGCTGAGCCTCATAGGGAGAGAAGGACACACTTACATAACTGGCCCTATAACTGCCAACAGCTGGTTTGGTCTGGGCTTCCAGCACTAAAGCCTCTTCGGGTCCAGATCCAAATTTCATGTGTCCGTCAGTAAGTACATTAGAGCAGAGAGGAGAACAGAGAGTTCCCGGCCTTGAGAGGTTCTGTTTTCCCATCGAGATGCGTCTCCTCAGTCTGAGCAGGAGAGCATATGTGTTGACCAAGTGCCAAGAACTGAGAAATAGGTCACGCAGTCACTTTATTACACTGATCCACTTATTCCTGTCAAACAGTTTGAAACAAATGCTGGGGTAATGCAACACTTCCCAGCTTCAGACACTGACAATGTATTAAAATGTATCAACATGAGGTAAGGTGTATATCTTCAGTGCGTCATTGCAAGATGATGAAATGAGAATGTGAGGAAGAAAAAAATAATCTATTGAGCCTGCAACTGTGGGATATATATAGTTTCAGCTACAAATGTTAAATACCAAAATATGTAATTAAGAGTTATCTCATCTGAGGCAATTGGTCATTGACCTTCCAAATGTGTTGAAAATCACTGTTGTACAAATGAGTGTCTTCTGATGATGCTGCGCTTTTAGCTAAGTGCTCACATCAGCATGCTAAAATGCTCACAATGTCAGTGCTAACATGCTAATCAGCATCAAACACAAAGTACAGTTAAGAGACTGATGGGAATGTCATTTGTTTTGCAGGTATTTTTGCATTCATTCATTAATTCATTCATCTTCAACCTCTAATCCCGGGGTCGGGGTCGCGGGGGGTGCTGGAGCCGATCCCAGCTGACATCGGGCGTGAGGCGGG
The DNA here is from genome assembly GCF_963691815.1 of Echiichthys vipera. Classification (NCBI taxonomy): domain Eukaryota; kingdom Metazoa; phylum Chordata; class Actinopteri; order Perciformes; family Trachinidae; genus Echiichthys; species Echiichthys vipera. Next base: position 17,569,797 of record NC_139830.1, read on the forward strand.
GTCCACCCTGGACAGGACGCCAGTCTATCGCAGGGCACATAGAGACGAACAGACAGACAACCATTCACACCTACAGGCAATTTTAGAGTCATCAATGAACCTAAAACGTGCATGTCTTTGGATTGTGGGAGCAAACCGGAGTACCCGGAGAAAACCCACGCAGACACGGGGGTATTTCTAAATAAAAAGTTGGAAAACATGAAGGCCCTATATTAAAAGTTCGGGGATCACCAAAGTTATTACAATTAATCCTGAGACATGAATATCTGTACCAGATTCCATAGGGATCCATCCTATAGTTGATCAGATATTTGAATTAAAAAAAAAAAAAAGAAATATCAGCCTCATGGTGGCCCTAGAGGAAATGTCAGGGAATTTCCAAAATCATTAGGCTTCATCCTCCGGGGACCATGAATGTCTGTACAAAATGTCATGACAATTCATTTGAAACTTGTTGAGATATTTCAGTCCTTAGCAAAGACTGACCAACCCACCCATTGTCTGGAGCTTTGCCGCCAGCATGGCTAAAAATACCTTCTCGGTCAAGGTAAGGGAACAATCATGGCCAGGGTTATAAAAAAACCTAACAATGTGGATTGTTTTCCTACGGTCTCCCGTGTCAGATACAGTTATTTTCTTGACCCATCAATAGACCTGACCTCTTCCCTTTGCGGATTTTGTGGCTCCATAATAATCTCACACTATTTCCTTCTTTGCTGGACAAGAGACTGATTCCTACAGCAGATATGACTTTTTCACTTGAACACATTTGCTGAAACAACTGATACTGTTCTTTTTCCCTTGATAGGACCAAGCTGAAACATGTCAACCTTACAATAAAGTTGTTCTACATACTACAAGTGTTAAGTGGAGCATTGACCTCTTTAGACTTATCTCCCCTCTCACTGCATCGTGGAAGTACGTGAAGTTGTGCCAGATACCTTTTTCTCTATATTTTTCTTCATAATTGATCACCACAAACTCAGTCAACATTGCATGTGTGGAACAAAATGATCTGCTTTACTTTCGGAACAAGGAACACTTTGGTCCTGTTGGCCAGGCCAGTAATGAGTCACACGGCTAGGTAAATAATCAGCTTCCACCTCTGACATTATCAGTGACCACTGAACCTGTGGATTGATTCCATTGGCATTTGTTTACTCTAGGAATAAAATTGCACTTTTGTTGATTATGTCAAATCTGTTTGGGTGTTTGGAAACACTCAGTCAGGGGCTGTGATCAATAATAAAACCAGTGAGTCATCCATATGCTATCTGTGATGTCCTTGTCCTATGTAAATCCGTCAAACTGAAGGCTATTGGATTTGCAGTCCAAACAGAGGTAAGCCACAGGGCGACATCAAGGCCAGGGAAAACAGGGCATAAATATGTGTGCATAAGGGATTCAAGAACACGCACACACACACACACACACACACACACACACACACACACACACACACACACACACACACACACACACACACACACACACATACACACACACCCTGTAGTTATCTGTCCCATATGAGAGATCAAAGCACCGCAGGCCGTCAGCAATCAGAGAATGAGGGAACGCCAACAAAATAAACTGATAAAAAAAGAGCAAGTGATCGAGGCAGAAGAAAGAAAGGGGAAGCACTGGATGAAGCAATACAAATGCGAGCAAGAGAGAGAGAAAGAGAGATGAGGAATGAGAAGAGAATATTCACATATGTCCCGGGGTAAATGAGGTCACTACACCCATGAGCCATTTCAAAGTAGAGAACAATGTATGTCTCTGAAGGCCAATCAGATAACATCGGCCAAGTGGGCTACAGCCGGGAGCCAATCACAGGTTCTCTTAGTGACATCAGATGTACAGTTGGATTCAAACCAGGCAATATGATCTACTCAGGAAAGAAAAACTTAAAAAGGGTGGTTCCTCTTGGAAATCCAAACCTTATTGAATTAGACCTTGAAGTCTCTACTCCTGTGCTCCAGTTTCATCAGAAACATCACTTTCTAGAGTCAGGGAAGACTACTTTTCACAACCCAGATACAGTTTGGCACCAAACCCCAGAAACCACGTACTGTACAGCGCAGGGAACTTGAGACGCTCTGCAAACAGCAGATGCTCTTCTTATCAAGAAGCACAAAGCATCTGGTCAGTGTCTGAACACCAGAGAGTAGAAATCCTAAATGTTTACAGCTGAATCTTCAAGAAAAGTTTAAATGTTGACATAACGCAAGTCAATTATTAACCACAGCCTTCAATGGAGAGCAGTTTCTATTGTGAAGTAGAGCTGCAGATAAGGAACGGATATGGAGCCACTTCTGTCATCTCACTCTATCTGAAACAGGTTAATTATCTTTTCAGCTGTGTGCTCAACCATAGACAAGAGTGGAATTACACAACCTACCCCGTGTTTACCTCTGTCATAACCCATATATCACAAAGACCACATGTGACTTGATGTTTGTGAATGAAGGGGCAAACTGTATGAATGTCTGAAAATAGCAAGATCGTTCAAGGCTCTACTCTGAAACTGGATGAATCACTATGAAGACAGAACATTAGAGTAAAAATATCCATCGCACCGTATATGATTACCCTGGTCAGTCCAATCTAAAGTTGTAAGGGAGAAGAGGACTGAGGCTTAAATCTGTAAATCTGCTTTACTGATTAACCTGTTGAGTAGGACACACCTCCAACACAGCTGTGAACTATCATGCAATTATTGGCTGTATTGTACTATGTCATTTTATGTTGGTTGATATGTCTTGAGAAAGGTCCTTGCGGCTGAAACGTTGACTCTTTAAAAACTAAGTCAATGCAGAGATTAACCGATTGATTAATGTTGATATAGGTATCACAAAAGTCAGGTAGTATAGTAACTTGGTTTACTTATTTTGTTCAGAAGCTCTTCTGCTTGCTTTAAATGTAATCACAGTTTAATTTTCAAAACATAACTTTATTTGCACATATGGATGACAAAATAGCTATGAAGCTTTCAATGTGGCCTTTGCAATGTTATAAATGAAAAAAGTATATAGCCACGTTAGCTCTGTGCTTCACATGAGTTTGCTAAATTGTTAGCCTTACTTAGAGTCTTTTGGCATTCAAGTTGCCATTGCCTAGGTGATGTGTTCTCATAATATAACCACTTAAATGCCAAGTATATCATGTACACGGCTTCCAGTGTCTTGACCACGAGCTCACAAGTTCCATTTGAAGGCAAGAGGATGAAAACCAGCATTTTGGGCTAAATGCTAATGTCAACATGCTAACATGCTTACAATTACCATGCTAACATTTGCTTTTTAGCACTAAACTCAAAACTTGGCTGAGGTTGATGGGAATTAGCTTAATTTTCGCCTACACTTGTTCATAAAAGTACTGGATAAATGGAAAGTTTGACCTGATGATGTTGGGAGATGAAAAGTCAGGGAAAGTCATTACAAATCTGAGAGGAACATGAATATATGTACCAAGTTTTATGGCAATTTATCCAATAGAGATATCTCAGTGTGGGTTGCCATGCCTCCAGCATGTCTAAAATTAAGAATAAGAATTAAATGATTTGCATACATATGGACCAAAACACAATCAAGGCTCCCTTGAAACTAAGATGAGCTGGAGTCCAATAAGGACAAAAAACTGTATGGTTGACAAATGGCTAAACTGCATTGCTTGGGAAGCAAGTATTGTATTATCACTTTTATATGAATGAACCTGGAGCCTACATTTGAAGCACTTTTACATAAATACACTGGAGCTACATGTACAAGTGCAAAGATACAAAAATGTGCACATCCAAACAGTTTGCCTGAAGAGAAGACACATGTTCCACAGACCACAGGACAGATGTTCTAGAGGCAGAGATGGGCCTCTTTAAAGCAAAACATTGAGCTGTTCAAAGAGGCCCCGCTGACCCCGGGACAGAGCGACTCAATTAGCTTCCCATAATGAGACCACACCGTGGGGGGTGTTTATATAAGCTTATTAAAACATAATCCCGCTAGCTACGACATACTGTAGCTTGCCAGACAGGCCACTCCTGCAACTACAGTGTTAGCTAACAGCAGGTTGGTGGCTTCAGTCAGAAGAATTGAAAAGACAACATATTTATATTAATAAATCAACTTCTTAAATCAAACTGCTTTTGTTAAGGGTATAACCAAAAGTCATCCCTGTTCTGTGTTTCTATTTCTATATTAATGACTGTTTGAGCTCTATTTTTGCTGTGCCTTTTCTGTGCATTAGTTAGAAGTACAGATGTTCTGTATTTACCACAGCTGGTGCAATGCAGGTGGTGAGGACAGTGCAGTACTACAGCACTACGTTAAATGTTACCCATATTCAGATAAGAGAGGAAAAGTTATTTGTTTTACATGAGTGAAAAGATTTTCTTATTTAGTCTTTTGTATTGTAGATACAAAATGGACCTTGTGGCCACTGTCTTCTATAAAGCAGAAACTTGGACTCTCTCTACTCTTAGAGGAGTGTCCTAGTCTGTCCAAATTGTGTGTAATGATCTGAATAATACTTTGGGACATAAGGCATTGTATGTACGGAGACAGAGCTCTGGTTCTGCATTTCCTTTTTGTAGCTCGGTGTTGCTTTCCACAGCTGAGAGCAGTGATAGTGAATCCAACAGTGAAGTTGTTGGCTGTAAAACCAAAATGACCTGAAAGATGCCAAAACACTTTGTAGAGCTGAGGTAAACAGCAGTCTTCTGAAAATACGGGTTTGTCACTTTGAGAGACCCTTACAGATCATACAGTCATTTAAGTCATTTATTACCCCCCAGGGCGTTTGGAGGGGTACAGAATGAAAGTATTGCTTTTCAATAAAAAATAGATTTATTCTGAATTAATATTTACATTTTTTTTGATGGGTTTGACAATGACTTTCTGTCACGTTCTATTTACATTGTACCAGCCAATAGCAGACGGCATTGCGGGTTGCCGGGGTTGTCTGTTGTTCGGCAGAAACAAGGAATCATTTTGAGTTAGAGCCATCTAATCGATTACACACCACTCAAAGAAAGACTTCAAGTTGAAAACTGGCTAATGTTAAATACTGTTGTAAAATTAATTGATTAGTCAAAGTCAAAATTAGTCATTGCCTTGTATGATTCATCACTTGACATGGAGCAGGCTGATCGCTTGGCACACTCGGCTACAAACCTGGCAACCCGAGTGCTGGAGTTATTTCTGCTCATTCTCCATAATCAACCTTTAATATGAAAAAGCCTGTTGACATGAGGTAACATGAGGTATTTTGAGTTGAGTTGATGAAGGAATGTGGTAGCTTTGATGGTCTGGCAAAGAATGAATGGAACTTTGTTGGTGTATGTACTGAGTGGCTGATGAGGGAATTAGATGCAGGTAAGCAGGGTGGGGGGCGGGTAAGGTCAGGCAACTACAGGGCTGATGCCAGGCTTATTGAAGATATGTTTGAGCTTTGGGGTATGACACATGAACAATGTAAGTGGAGCTGCGCTGTTGGAGGGTTACGGCAGATGGTGCAAGTAATAAAGGGATGGTTTCTGGTTGCACTCCGTTCGACTTTTTTGGGAACGCCCAAATGGATGTAGGATATATACAAATCTTTATTTTTCCTATACAATTTATTCCGACCCAAGGCAGACTGCAGATGCCTCATCCCCATGTTCTATGATAGTTGGCCAGCTATCGAGCCTTTCGGCAATTGTAGCCTAGATTTTACTGACGCAGTGACTTCTTCTTTTATCCAGCCCTGATAAAACGTAGCAAAACGTTTATTTAAACTGAAAAGCTGGTGCGTTTGCCGGCACGGTGGTATGGTCGTTCTCCTCGTGTCTGCATGGGTTCTCTCTCTAAATTGCCCGAGGTGAGAATGTAAGTGTCAATGGTTGTGTGTCTCTGTTTGTTTCTATGTGCCCTGCAATAGACTGGCGTCCTGTCCAGGGTGTACCCCGCCTCACGCCCAATGTCAGCTGGGATCAGCTCCAGCCCCACGCGACCTCGTTAGGGACAATTGGTTGAAGATGATGGATGGATGGGTGGTGCATTGAACACCCTGTTGCGTATGAATGCATAGTGGTTTTAAAATACCGTGAATGCACACATGTCACTGCTGAGTGATCTGACACACCCAGGGGAGTAGAAGGGTGGGGCACTCAGGTGAGGGAAAGTCAGACTTTTGAAAAAGGACATTTCGATATATTGAAATAAAAGTGATATCTAATATGATTTTGTTATTATGAAAATGAATGATAAAAAATAATATTTCATAATGATATGTGGCATTTGAAAAATGATTTAGCAAATTGTTGGTTCATTTACACATTTTACACAATTTATCAATGCAGTTATTTATTTCATGTCTCTTTTTCAATAACTTAAAATCAAATATTTTGGGGTTTCATACATTTCAAGCAGGCTGAACCCTTTACATCATCCTCACCTCTCAGTAAACCTGTGCATCATATTCACAAAGAGACCCAGAACTCCTGTGAACATGTAAATAACAAGAGAGAGGCTGAAGTCTTAAACTAACTTTAAAAGTAGATTTCTGTCAGGAATAATGAACTGTACTCAATCATTGGTTAAGTCTTTGTGTGAGTGTCTTTTAATCAGGGCCTCAGACATATTGCATCGCATTACAAGAGCTTGGTTAACAGTTAATCCTAAAGACAATGTACAAAGTGGACCACAGTCTACTGGTTGGATCTCTTTCCACCCCGCAGACCTGATGGATATCATTAATGTCCCACAGTAATCCCGCCCCATTGGCTAAGCTCCAGTCATTACGCTGGCAATTAACTGAGGGGTGCCGGAGAAATCCTTCACCAACTTTAAGACATCAAAACTGATTACAGAGCTGCTCTTTTATGTGGAGTCAGAGTTCACTTGTTACCTAAATGATTCTCAGAAGTTATGTAAGGAATTGGGTTTACGGGACTGGAAAAGTTCAATGACCATCTGAGCTTTTAAAGCTAAAGCAGGCTACAGCTGACTGGGCCACCCATTTCACACCATAAAGGGATTTTAAGCCTACAGTTTTACAGGGTTACAATGACATTCTACAATTACGCACATATTACACATATGTTAGATTTTCTAATCTATTATAGAAAATAAACCATATATATAGATGCTATCGCTGCTGCAATATGTCAATAGGGATTTAAACTTATCTTGAGGTTGTAGCCCAACTGCCTACTACGGGAGAACGACTGGTTTTCCGTACCGACTATGGTGGGAACCTGTTGGGATGTTTCTGGAACGTTGTAGCCGCCCCTTCAACCGTTGCTCACCCTAATGCGTTTTAGGAACTGCAGTTCAGCCCAGAGGTTGCCCCTACATATAGTGACAAACATAATTTTCAGAACATTATTGATACATTGCTAATTACTTAACAAGCAACTACAAACAGCAAACGATTTCTCCCAGTCTTTATGCTAAGCTAAGCTAACTGGCTGCTGGTTCCAGCTTCACGTTGAGTTGGACTGATATGAGAATGGCAGTAATATTTTCATGTAATTAACAGCGAATAAGCGTGTTTTCCAAAATGTTGAACTATTCCTTGGATTGAATTGATTTGGGCAAAACATAGTTCCACATACTGTACTAACAATGACTTTACAGACTTTGGTTGGTAGTAAGAAGACTTTCTTAGGTGGGTGGGGTTGTGCTTGAGGAATTTGGACAAATTAACTCACGTTTTTTTTGGCCCTGTTACCATCAGCATCTGTAGTTATCCTCTTTAAACAAACAAGAGATACTCCACTCTGAAAGAAATGAAGGCGCTCTATTTGGATTGAACCCACAGTGGAAGCTGTCAGATTGAGCAACAAAGTTTTGACTGTATGAACCTGTGACCATGAAATGTTTCCAATGCAAACAGTTAGATTGCTACTGAATGATAATATTTTGTTAGGTGCGTAGTCTTCAAGGATTCAGGGATGTTGGCTCATTGACTTGTTTTACATTTACATATGGTTCCCCAAATGCTCCCACATATGGTTGCTAAACACAACGTTCACCTCTTTTATTATTTATTTACTTTTCTACCTATTTGGATTAAGCAGTACTGTCTTAAACAGCGGAGAGACAGTTGGACATGGACACAGTCTAACAATCTCACCATGGCATTTCAGAGATGCGTCAACTCTGTTCTTGTCTGTTGACACTGATTGACAGCTCAATATCCCCACCGCAGACAATAACTTTCCAGTAGACAGCTAAATCACAGGACTCGCCAAGACACAACAATAGGGCTTCCTGCTAAAATATTGGTGGAAAGTGGAGCCTTCCTGACTATCATAATCAGACTTGGCTCCACTTCTACCTCTGTTTCATCCACTCTGGGGCTGGTCAACATACTCATCTGCAGTCTGCCAGACGACACAAACTCTCTTTTAGCTGCCTACCCTATCATTAGCGCTTCCAAACAAGTACAAGCTACATAGCTAACTGTCATTCTCTGCCCATTGTTGTATACTGTGGTGCAGACACATAGTTATGAATAGGGGAAAAGCCTATTTCAGGCAATTATAATCATCCTGCATAGTTAGAAGTCTTGGTGCCGACAAAACCTCTGCGGCTAAATCTTTGAAGTCATATTTAACTCTTTCACCACTGTAAATGGTTCATTTTAAAGTCTGTCTGAATGGTTTACTTATTATTCACAACTCACTAAGAAATTATGTGGACTGTGTAAGGGACTATGCTCGTGGTTAGTGGCCGTCAGTTACACCACGTTTAACGTTGCATTACAAGAAAATATAATTCAACTATGTGGGATATAATAAAATCCTAACACAGATTCAGACAACATAGATGGTGTAGTGAGTGTGAGATTTAATGTCTTCCTTCTCATAATATTGTATTTTAATTCACAATGTGTTTTTCCAATTTAGACTTGTACCTTGTACCCATTTTGGTTGGAAACATCTGAATTTAGACCAGGTCCATCATTTTTGGCAATTTTCTGTACAGCAAATGTCTAAAATCTGTCTATACACCTATTCATACTGTAATAACCTTTGATCTCAGAAGTGTGTAACACACATCATCACATAAGTTTCTCTTCAGTGAGACGGTCGAGATGACATATATTGATGGAGGAGTCAACAATGAAAACAGATTAAATATTTCACATTTTATTTTGTTCCACTCATACAGCTCAACAAACTGCTCTCAGGCCCCAAAGATCCAGGCACCAACTGACACACTCACACTGTTAAGTACCATTTTATAATTGGAGAGAACAGCCAGTGACTGAGTAACGTATATATTCAGATACAGATTTAAACCTGATGACATTACAAACATCATAAATGATTACTATGTAACATACATAATGACACACAATATTTCATATATCTGATCAGTTATTGGCCCAGAAGGAACAGATAAATAGACAGAGCTGAATGACAGGCTTCTGAAAAATAAGAAGCAAACATAGAATCAGTCTCTTTGGTGATTTCACCTCATTTACTGTATAATTTCAAAAGAGGAGAGCGCTCCAACATGCTGACCGAGAAAGACGGATAATTATCTGTTATGGCTGAGTGCAATGACAAAGAAAAGACCCTGTGATCATCCAAACCGGTGGGTAGTGCAGGGAACATGCAGATCAGCCACTTGTGAGTAAACCACTCAAGCACCGCAGATGCGTTACCTGCTCTATATCTAATCCACACCACTGCTCCAAAGGCCATTGCATGGCGAGACTTCAGTGATGTGTTTGGACTGTGCGTGATAAGTGCAATGTACAGTGGCACCGCCCAACTTATTGCTGAAACCTTGTAACAGTAAAGTTTTGAAAACTAACTTTTCTTTAATGCTTCAGGTGTAGCTGAGCAGGAGGCATGTGTTATCCTGTATAGGTTAGGTAATCAACCACGACAAGCATTTGATTGACTCTGTTAAAGCTTGGTGGCTCAATCAGATGTAGTAGGCGCGCATCGATGAGGAGCTCTAACTTTGTGGTCGACTGATAGTGTGACAGCTGTAGCAACGCTTCAAAATGTGACACAGACGCAAGCAGGTGTAGAGAAATCCCTACACACGCTTGCATTTTATACAGTACTGGATGACCGGACTACAAAACTCCCCAAGATCTCATATATTTAATACTCATTTACATTTGATTGTAATCCAAATGAGAATGAGTTTAAATAAATGTAATCGGTTACACATCTGACTCTTAAGAAGTTGTCACTGGAGTTGCTTCTGTATTAGGAAACAAGGTGCACGACTGTCTTTGGCTCTCAACAATAGAATTATTGCATCTTTGATTGGGGATTAAAGCTAGTTTACATCAACATCATGTTCTTAGTTCAGTAAGATAAACATCAGAAGTGTTGGGGGTTGAATTACAGTGTAAAGCACGTAATATAATATACTTTGTTAAAGCAGGGCATCAAATCAGATACATAGGAGGAGTAGGCTATACTTATAGTACATAACATCAGCCCCTGAACACCTCAGCTCAGGATTCCTTTGGACACGTCCTGCACGACATGCAGTCCATGTGTCGTAAAACTTTATTAGCTCCATTATTTTTGGTTGAATACGGGTCACAGTCATATTTAACAGTTCAGACTGGCTCTGAGGAACAGACAGTGGTTACAGCCTCATGTTCTCTGTTCTTTTAGGCATCAACAAAGGTGTTTTCTGCAACACTCCTCCTCTGTTGAGCTATTGTGCCACTGAATTAAAGTCATTCTGGCCACCACATCTGGGGGGTGGGGGGGTCCCCCGCCAACAAGTCAGCAGTTCCAGTTGTATCATCAGTCAAAGAGAAATTGTCTCCTCCCTCCCTACTGGACGCACACGTACTTCTTCCACCAGGACTTGGAGAGCATCTTCATCTTATCGGCTGTGCTGCGGACCTTCCTTTCCCGCCTCACTCTCCTGTCAGACTGCCTCAGCCCGACAGCGATGGCCGCATCAAACACCTCCTTCAGATTCTTTTGTGTCAGCGCCGAGCACTCGACATACGTCACTGCCCCGATTTTTTCCGACAGCGCCCTGGCATCTTCCTCCAGCACCGGCCTCTCCCTCCTCCTCGCCAGCTCGATCAGCACTTTCACGTCCTGCCGCAGGTCGCACTGTGTGCCCACAAGGAGGACGGGCGTGAGGGGGCAGCGGCGGCGGATTTCGGGGACCCACTTTTCCCAGACATTTTGAAAAGACGCCGGGCTGACCACGCTGAAGCAGAGCAGCAAGGCGTCAGTCCGGCTGTAGCAGAAGTGGCGGAGTTTGTCAAACTCATCCTGATGGAGACAGAAACTGATAGTTAGCAATGTGGCGATGTCCGTGATTGATAGATATTAAACATTTAGCTCTAAACCTTCACTTAGTGATGATTTATTTCCCTTCACTTCCCATACAGACCATACACTAATGCACTTTCACTGGTCAACACTCACATACTGTAACTTCACAGGAAAGAGAATTGTGCCAATAACCATTCAATTAACAAAAAACTGTCTAAATAGTGTTTATATTAGGCTAATACACAGTATACACAAGCCCTGTCTGCTCATTTATATCATTCATACAGTAAATCTCTTAAATTAACACTTTGGAGCCACACAGCTTTGACTAACAAGGGCCTCCCACACCCTTGAGTACACAGATTAAGGTCGGCAGAAACTTGACACAAACCTCTCCTTCTTTCCCTCAACCCTCTCCTTTCCAGCACACATCTACTAATCCCCTTCACCTAAACAATGCCCTGTGCCGGCTCCTCCTGGTTTTAAAAACACAACCGAATCCGTGCAAACAATCAGTAATTTAAACAGCTTACATGGGAAGCTCAACAACTGCAGTGGACACTTTATCAACTGGTGAGACACAATCTTTGGCTGTGCTTTCATGATCTGATGACGTCGGTCCATCTGCAGAACATACTGACATCAACATCTCGGAGTAAAGAGCAACTTTGTTTATCAGCTTTGGCGGCAGCTGTTATCTTTATTTTCTCTCTCTCCCTCTCCCTCTCTCTCCCTCTCTCTCCCTCTCCCTCTCTCCCCCTCTCTCCCTCCGCACAACCCAACCTGTTTCTGGCACAAGCTCCCCCTCTTATGAAATTGCACAAGTACAGTAAATGTTTGCCGACTTTTATCTGCCCGTATTTGCCCAAGCCTGTCTGCGTGTGCGCGTCTGTGTGCATACACGTATGCCGTTTTAACGTTATGCAGCTTGCAACATGCTGTGAGACATGCATTAGGGGTTGTTGAAAGGCCTCGTTCCACTTTACAGCCAAGTTGTCTTTGATTGTGTGAAGAACTGGCAGTGCCCTCGCAGTATTTGTGAATGTCAAATATGCTGCTCCCAGGGCAGGGTTCTTTGGAGTTGGATTATGAAACAACCACCCATGCTCCAGGGAAATAAAAACACTCTTTCACAACTCGTTCCTTCCAAAATTGCTCTTAAGTACCAACATAATAATGAGTCAATAATGTGTGCCTGGCAATTTCCCATGTATCACCGTGTCCTTAACAGCAGAGAGACAGAGACATATTTTCTGTTGTTTTTGCATCATCACCTCCAATCTAACCAATCTAGTCACTAGACCACCATAAGATAAGTATTCTAATGGAGCCGTGTTATTTCTTTTCCAAATAAAGATTGACAGCAGAATCCAGGAATTTTGCCATTTCTATGAAGATGAGTGACCTGAAGTAGCAATCAAGAGCTAGCAAGCCTATGTGAAGTAAAGGAAACATGGCTGGTGGAAAAAATAGTATGGCGACAACTAATCAAACTATTTGATTTTTTTTTTTTTTAATTAGTCATTTTTTATTTAATCTATCAAATGTCCCAAAATACTGAAAATGACCGTTGAAAAGTGCTAAAACTCAAGGTTTTGATTTATGATGATGATATAAAAACAAGGAAAGCAACACATCTTCTCACATGGAGGTAGCTATACACGGGTGAATGTTTAAAAGATTCACAACAAACAACCGTGTTAGCAGCTCTGTGAGGCTGTACTCAAGATGTTAAATTGGTTATTACTTGTACCAAATTTCCTTTTTATTGTGGTGACATAGCTGAAAAGTCAGGGGATGACCAAGGTCTCCAGGCTTCATCCTCAAGGGGCCATTAATGTCTGTGCAAACTTTCATGGGAATCAATTCAATAGTTGTTGAGGTAGTTTAGTCTGGACTGAAAGTGGTGGACTAACCAACTGACATTACCATTCACATAGCCACCACCACACTAGCATGGTTAAAGTGTGCATTCATGTGAAGCAAAAGTTCAGAGATGTACAGTAGCAAACATTGTGATCCGGACAGGGTGCCGAATATGTAATGTGTTGTGTGTTTGTGTGAAGAAACCTCACCTGTCCTGCGGTGTCACACAACTGTAGTCTCACTGGGTTTCCATCCACCTGAACCACAGCTGTGGACACAGAAACAGACAGAAAATGAGTCACAGCTGTCAACATGACTTTTAAGTCTGTGTAGGCTATAAAGCCCCCCACCTGACACACACACACACACACACACACACACACACACACGCACACGCACACGCACACGCACACGCACACGCACACGCACGCACACACACACACACACACACAGACACACACACACACACATAACTACCCACCAGAATATTCTCTGGAATAAACAAAAGCCTGCCAGTTGAAAACACAAAGACCCCCTGCTCAGCTCTTCCCGCTCACAAACAGCCTGCTCTGTCTCGCCCACCCACTCTGCCAGTTACTGTTGAGACCGTAACACTTTACTGATGCTCGGACCACTCTGTGAGCTTTGTTCTCTGTTGTGTTTTGACAAAGGCCAGTCCAAGGTTGTCTAATAGGGGAGGGTTTGTTCAGCGACTCTCTTCCAAGAGGCCTCATTTCCAGATTGGAAAAGTGGAATGAGTCATCTTAAAGTTTCATTATAGGGCTATTTATTCTTTTCAGAAGAGCGAGCACAATGCATAGCAGCAGGCACATGGAAACATTTACAATACGCCTTGAGTGTGTGGTCGGCCATACCACCTGATCAAAAGAGTTTGCCGGAGCTATTCATGTTGTAGTAGGACAGGCGTCGTAGGCGCTACAAAAGCAAGGAGAAAGAGCAGGGGGAGAAAAAGAAAGGGAAGTGAGAGGGAGCTGCCATTGTGTAATAATTTCTTAATCCCTGACATATGATACTCCTTTGATTTTCTGCACCAAAACTCCCTCGTATAGTCCCCTCTCCCAGCCTCCCCGCTCCTCTGCGTCTCTGCCACCTGTGGCATTGCGTAACTGCTCAGAAGTCAGCTTTCAAGAGGACGCTCTGGTTCCTAGGGCACATAGAAATGACATCACCACTAAGGGCCCCAACTGCACAATCACTCTCTGTCAGGCTGAGGCGAAAGACAATCTCTGCCTCTGAGCCACTGCAACAGATGTGCCCATTCCAGTATAGAGGACAGGGCTCACGGGGGTCAAGGCTGACAACAATAGGCAGAGTTGTGCAATCCAAAAAGCCCTGAACCAGAGACGCTCTGTTCAGTATGGGGAGGGTTCAGCGCTCATCTGAGGGTGGTGTGTGTCCTCAGTGAGTGTTTAATGGGATGTGTGTGAAATGTCAGAAAAGGATCCATGATGAATGACTGTTTACATGTCAGTTTACCGGATACAATGTATTAGTTTTAGTGTAGTATTCATTCCCACTTCTAAATAAGCATATCTGTGTGTGCTGCTTTTTTTCTTTAATTATATCTGACAGTTTATCTTCTTGTATGTTTGTATGCAGCAGTGACAATGAGACATTTTCTGAAGAAAAGCTCAGGAGGCATTGTCTAAAGATGTGATCATGAAGGTGATTAACGGGTCACAGGTGTATTTTTCATCAGCTTAAAGAAAGTTTCCCCCATTGAAGGATTCTGTTCTCTCTTATTTTGCAGTAAACAAAGCTTGCTGAGACAGTTTTGGAAAGAACCTGGCTACAACAGGGAAAAGAACTCATATGCATAAACACTGACGGCAGATAACATCAGATGACACATCTATCATAACAATGGAATAATAGGGGGAGATGGCAGAACGGACGGAAGCTCTCAAAACACGTGAAGCTGAAAAAAGTCTTGAATGAAAATGATTGAGATAGTCGGGCAGGTGGAAACTAACTCAATTTACTTCTAAAGATTCATTCAAGTCGGTGAGCGCTAACCTCTAATCCAGACAGAAACGAGAGGCGAATTTCCTCTTTTGGAAGCTTTATCAATCCAGCAAATTGTAGAGAAAAAAAAACAAAAAAAAAAACTGAAACAGATTGATTGATTTTACCTGAGAAGTCATCAAACGCCGTAGGCACGTATTTGGTTGGGTAGCCATTCGTTGTGTAGCTGACCACCAGACTGGTTTTTCCCACCGCTCCGTCGCCGAGCAGGACGCACTTCAGCACCCGCTCCTGCCCCTGCCCCGGCCGGGTTTGCGTGGGATTGTGCGGGGGTACCGGAGGGGCCATGGTCCGTCCGTAATCCATGGTGACTGGAGGTGACATTTTTTTTTATCAGACGGCAATTCCCCTGCACTCTCCTCGGAGGGCAGACGAAGGGCCCACCATGAGAACAGAGATTCCTTCTTTAACACGAGTTTGCCGATCGCTTAGAATCTGGAGCGGGGGACTGGTGCGTAAAACCTCTCCTCCTGTCCTGCGCGCTGCCAAACCCACTGTGGCCGATCAGCATCACCACTACAGCCTGGGCACTGTGCAGTTTACAATGCGAGGGCGGGTCTAAAGCATTATATCTTCAGATATATTTGACTAACCCCACCCACTACACCTCCCTGCAGCGGAGGGCTGATCAGACAGGTTGAAGTTAAGAACGATTTCTTTGAATAAAAAACAAAAAATCTTAGAAAAAGCGGGGTTCTTTGGGGAAATGATAGAATACACTTAGTGTGTTTAATGTTTAGTGATGTCAACTGTATTACTTTTAATAAGTGTATTTATACTTTTGGCCTACTACCTGGGAAGCTGCCATGGCTCATTGAGTTTGAACCCGTGAGGGCAAGTCCAGACTTGTCCTCAGCAGGGACAAGAGGTCAATCTCGATGTCCATTTTGAACGTGACACATAAAGTATTGAAATTTCAAACCAACTCAGATCACCTGACCTACTTCAATTTGTTGCCAGGAGCCCAGAAGGAACAAACTGTAGCTACAGGAGAATGCATAAGAGCACAAGAGCAAAGCATAGCTCCATCAGGGCATGTTTGTAGAAGACATGGACAAATTCAAAAGGTAACTCTTCCTCTGATTGGGTAAGTTTTCTAAACTGTCCAGTGGCTGAAGTGATCCACTTTCCCAGTCCCAAACGGTCAGACACACTGGACACTCGGAAAGTATAATGTCTTGACTTGTGTCGCCTCCTTGTGGTTGGGTGTGAGAGCAAAGAGAAGCTGAGGAGGAAGATGTTTAAGGGGTTCAAAAGCCAGTTTCACAAGCTTCACATGTAACATTTTAACTGTATATCAGACGTTCCCACAATATAAAAATGATGTATAGCATAGAAACTTAAATTACCTGCAACAATAGTATAATATCCCTACAGCTCATGAGTAGTGTCTGGTCTGACAAAAAATGTATCTGAACCTTTTTATACTATATGATCACTCGTCTCTGGGGCCCAAGTCAAATCGACCAAGTTTGTAAAAACATGATGCCTGATTTCAGCTAAACCAGATTATGTAAACCCCTCTTTACCCTTTAATGTTTGGAATTCAATAATAACGGTCATCCATTTAAGGCCTTTATTTGTGTTATTTCTGTCCAGTCTCTAACATATTGTAAATATATCAATGGATCTGAAAAAGTCACACTATACACTTGTTTTTTTGTTTTAATCTCTTCAGTGTTTATTTTTCCAAGATCAAAACTTTAGTTATTTTCAATAATACAAAAGAATCTGTACTATAATGCATTTAACGGGCGATTCTGACTGATTTTAAATGAATTAAGCTCTAATTAAATTACCGGTAAGTTACTTGCCCGTTTATCTTTCAGCCACACAGAAAATAAAAGACTACACTTAGTGAGACAGTTCTACGAAAACAAGTGGTGCGTTTGACTAAATTAGCGTCGGTTTTGTTTAAATATAGTTTGACAAGACAGAGCTCAGTGAATCAACCTTTTTGTATATGCCAGGCTATATGGATAGATGAAAAACAAGAGCCTTTAATTGCACTGTTATCTCCATTCTCTTGATGAAGAAATCCAAGGCAAACAACTTCATTTGTATTAGTATCGAAAACGGCTACAGGAGGCCATTGTGTGTGTGTGTGTGTGTGTGAAACTACTGTACAGAGCAGCACATGATGTCTAAGGCTTGTCACTGCAGCAAACAAATAAACTATGCAAGTATAGGCATAAGAACAGACAAAGTTTTGGTAAGAGCTTTAAAAGCAACTTCTAAAGGGAAATGTGGAACTGCAGAGTGTCCTGAATCATTTTTATTATTCCTAAAATGGATCTACTTACAATTCTGTATAAGACACCTTATCATGGTGCACATCAAACAAGTATTGTACACATACAAAACACAATTCTCAGGAAGGCAATGGTCAGGTGGTGAGAAGTGTTTTTTTATGGGAGAAGTCACCGTAAGCTGTCAGTAAGTACTGTGAATCAGATCATGCACTATAACCTGCAGTTAGAAAGGCACCTGCTGTATTTCACTCCCTCCCACATTTCTTCACAAATCTGGACAAGATCACATTAAGAGCTTAGAGAGCAAAAATCTATGTGAAATTTTCTGCGCTTATTTGTATCATCCATCCGACCCTAAAATTAACACTGACACCTTGAGTACTTCTGCAATCCATCAGTGGGGAACTTCCTGTCAAGTGCTTCACCTTCCATTTATGGTACATCTTGATTATTGAGACAGAAGAATCCATCTCTATCTCTCTGAATATTAAGTTACAACTTCCCAGTAGTGTAAGCGATGAAGTAACATGAGAAAACATGACCAAGAAAATAATAATAACTTAAAAAAAAAAAAAAGCAAATTAAAGTGAATCTCTGTGCGGGTGAGGAGAAACGGAAAGTTTTGGAAAATAAAAAAGAAATGTGACTTTAATTGCTTGTAGGTAACATTTTCATTTCACCAAGCTGTATGTCAGGACACACACACACACACACACACACACACACACACACACACACACACACACACACACACACACACACACACACACACACACACACACACACACACACACACACACACACACACACACACACACACACACACACACACACACACACACACACACACACACACACACACACACACACACACACACACACACACACACACACACACACACACACACACACACACACACACACACACACACACACACACACACATACACAGAATGAATATGCTTTCAGAAAAAGTACATGTGCTGATACATGCATCTTTAATTGCCAGTTTAATGCTGCCATGAATGATGATGACTTTTGTGTTTCACCTTTTTTCCATTTTCTCAGGTGAGTAGCTCTCGTTGTGGTCTTAGTACCTCATTTGGATTACAGCTCTCAACCATCTAAGACACTTCTTGAGTCATTTGTACATATTAAAAACAGTAAATATTTCAAAGGATGGTCACATTGGACAAGCTGTGTCGTTGAATATTTCCATTTCCGACGTCGGCAGCAAGAGATTCATATACCTTGATTTCACCTTAATTTAAATTCTAACCCCAAACCCCAACCTCCAGCCCCATAACTTAGATACAGTTAGAGTATACAGTACCATGCGTGATCCTCATCAATGTCCCTTTAAGTAACCTTCCCTTCCCTTCCCAAGTCTCTGGAGCTCTGAGCACAGACTGTGAGGGGTAAGACATCCGAGTGACAGCCTGTGACTCTGGGAGCTTTTCTTTTAAGTTCTTGTCCATCAGTGTTTACTGGCTTTTGGGTTTGGCGCCACCTGGAGTCGGGTCAGGAGGAGGGCCGCCACCGTGGGCAAGTCTTTGAAAGCTGTGGAAGAGAAAATACAAGAGTAGTTGGGACTTGTGTGCAGGTCAATACATTAAGGGTCTGTCCCCTGCTGTGGTCATTATGTGGATTCATTTCACTGTGGATTCACCTCACTGTGCCATACTGTCACTTAGTTCTGTAGGAAATGCTGCTACATTTATAACACTGTTTTCACTTATCGCTCCTTACCACTTATTTAGTTTATTTAGTTTGTACTTATTTTATTTCAGTATGCTGCTAAACGGCCCGCTGCGTATTGTTGTATATTGTATATACCTACGCTCAACCATAATGTCTTTTGCACTTTGTCACGCTTAGTTAAGTGTTTGATTTATTTTATGTTAGCTTATTTTATTTGATTTATGTTTTTATGCTTATTGTTACTCTGATCCTTTCCCACCTTTGTATTGAAACTGTTGCAAAATAATTCCCCTCGGGATAAATAAAGCTTCTTGAATCTTGAATCTTAAATTAAATAAACCCAACAAAGAATCTCAGTTCCTCTGAACCATGTTTTTTTTTTGTTGACAGAATGTCCTCATTAATCAAGCATGTCCCTCTGATAAACGCACAAACACACTTTAAGTCTTAAAGCAGCACATTGACATATTGGACAAACCCTGAACATCAGTTGAGCACCAACCGCCTCAGTAGTAAAACACTATGGTTGATGGCAACATTGTGCCAGAAGATGGCGCCACACTCACGTGTCCTTAATATTATCAATGCGGGCCTGGATTTTTGCAATGAAGTTGTCCACCTGCTCCTGTGAAATAACAGAAAAATACATATTGATGGATTTGAAAACCTAGGACCAGTTAAAGTGACAGTATAAAGAACCAGTTAATAGAGTTATTACCTGGCGTTGTCTGTAGAAAAGTGGCAGAGAAAAGAGAGCGATAACACCTGGAGAGACGAGAGGGGGAAGACAAGTAGAGCAGTTAGTGTGACAGCCATACGACAGTATTTAATAGATTCCGTATTTCCAGTTGTGAGCTTGGTTTCTTACTGATGATGAGCAGAGTAAGGCCATTGCACACGACTCCCAGGTACGTCACCAGGTACATCAGAACCAGGAACTAAGACCAAGAGAAAGTTTAACTCCCATCAACGATTTGTGCATGTCTGCAGAGAGCAACACATCCTGCTGCAGTATGGCATCATTCCCTGCAAAATGATGCATACTGACATCGTTTTATCCTTAAAGAAAGGAAAGAGCTCCAAGTACGAGACTCCAAATATGGGTCTCTGTGTTTCCCCTTATATCTCACAGCGTCACAGTACTGTGTATGGGATCCAGAGTTGCCCTGATATGGGACACCCCTATCTCAGATGGACAGAGAATCCAGACTATCCCGGGCGTCTGCGTACCTCCTCCTGTGTGTCATGTCACATACCGGCCAGGTCAGGGTTCAGACTGGGAGGTCCTGGGATTTAAGGGGCTCAGTCAGCTCACACTGACTCACCATTTACTGCAAATGTGTTAAGTCTTTCTGGTCACAAACTGCTGCTGTCAATTACTGTGATGCCATAATCATATTAGGGATGATTTTACCTGATTGCTGATATTTGATGTGCAATAATTTGTACAGGCATTTCAGTTGGGTTTGACTGATATACGCTGTATGAGTAGCGCCTGTCCTGATTTGTCACAGTTGGTATTTTGTCAAATGTATGCAATTTAGTTTAGAAAGATGTCCTATTTATGCAAAATCTTTTTTTATTTCACATTTTTACGAATGTACTGTCAACTGAAAAACAATTTTTTATAATTATCAAAAGGGAAAACCTTTTAACACCACCATTTTTTATAGAAAAACTGTTATATATGTATTTTATATATGTATTTCTTTATCAACCTTTTATCAACCTTTTTCTTATTAAAAAGTGTGTGTGTATACAAATATATACATATCTATACACATATATATACATACATATATATTTATACACAAACATACACATATATATATACACACACACACATATATATACACACACACACATATATATATATATATACATACATATATATATACACACACACATATATATGTATATATATATATATATATACATATATATGTATGTATATATATATATGTATGTATATATGTGTGTATATATATATATATATATATATATATATATACAATTTGACACTGGTCCTGACCTTTTATGTGGATTAGTGTGAAGCAATACAGTTTTTGTTGAAACTGTTGCTAATATGATGACTGCTGTGTATTTACATGGTGTTATTACAGTATATACTTTCTATGAGGTTCGTGTACAATGAGTCTACATTTTTATGTTCCCTTTTATTATAATATTACGCAACAATGAAAATCAATATAAGAAAATAGCCTGAATATATCAGTACTAATTATCATGAGTACTGTAATCATCATTTAGCCATTTACAACCATTTCTGTTTAAAAATATTTAACAGCGTACTGGCAACATACTTTGGGTTATGAAGTCATACTGACAGATTCAATGAAATGTAGATTTGATTAACATTAAAATAATGCTATGCTCTGCCAGCATGAGAGATATACACCAATGCTGGATAAAACGCATAGATGAGAAAAGCGATGACCTCCTTTGTATGCTGTGGGTACAAATTAAAATCAATATGAAAGTTTTTTTCAAACTTAATGCTTTCCACATAATTACTAAACATATGTCATTGGGGCTGACAGTTGCCGTCAGTGATAGCGCCCTAATTTAGGAGCAGGGTTGTCAACTCTGAGCTAGAATAATGAGAGAGTCGGTTGGCATGGCAATGCTGTCGTCTCAAGTGATGGAGGGAGGAAGATGACAGATGATGACGGAGCAAAATGAAAGAATGCAGGGACAGAACTTATGTCTGGGCTAATGAGGGGCAGAGGCTTCAGAAATGGTGAAGCAAATGTTTAAGGACAGGTCATTAAGAGAGTAACCAAGAGACTGCCACACACACACACACACACACACACACACACACACACACACACACACACACACACACACACACACACACACACACACACACACACACACACACACACACACACACACACACACACACACACACACACACACACACACACACACACACACACACACACACACACACACACACACACACACACACACACACACACACACGCACACGCACACACACACGCGCACGCACGCACGCACAAAGTAAAATTAACTTAATTTGCTCACCTTGATGGACTCGAAGACGCTTCCGACAAAAAAGAGCCGCTTGAGAGAGTCAACAGCAGACAGAACCATGACGATGGCTTTCTGCATATAGAGGTCTGCCTCCTCTCCACTGAAACTGATGTCCAGGTCCAAGTACGACCTGAGAGAAAATGTGACAAGAAGAGGACATAAGATGTAGAATATGCCGGACATCAAGAGGTCAAAGGTAGAAGTTTTTTGATTTTCTAGGTCACCGTCAGGTTTTTATAACCAATTTAGTCTATGCAGTCAGGAAAGGGGTATCACTGATCAATAAAAAGTGAATGTCTAAAGGGTTAGAGTTAGATGTAGTATAAAGTCTAACCCTAACTCTAACCCTTTAGACATTCATTTTATATTGGCTATTTACTTTAGAAAACGACACAAAAAGACTGCATTAAAACACATATTTGCATACAAACACACAAATACTGACACAGCATGTTGCTTATTACTACAAGCCTTATATTTTTTACAGTGATTTAATGGCCTGAACATCAACATAACACGATATTACGTTTACTTAGATGATACTTTTATCAAACATGGCTTACAACAAGTCGTCAACCATGACGATTACACCCAAAAATCGCAAAAACCATGCAAGTACAGAAAATCCCTCAGTTATGGAAAACTGCTTTAAGTGCAACATCTCTCAACGCATGCTCACATACGCATGCTAATATAGTCTCTTACAGTTAATAACCATAAATAAAGCCACTAAATATTAAATTATTGGATTAAGCACAGTAAATAATAGGTGAATTTTAAAAATGCATGAAATCTGCTAATTGAAGAAAGGAGTGGAGTGGAAAAGCTTGTGGCCAAATGAACTCAGACGCTTGTTTTGGAAGACATTTATGCACTGTGACCGAATGGGGTTTAATCTGCTTTTGTATGTCAAGTCATTTCCCTTTCTGTATCTCGGCCACTCTTATTCTTTTAAGAACAGCTAGAGAAAAAGAGTAAGGATGATGGAGAAATGTCCACTGCCCTTTTAAAGAATAAATAAAAGCATAGCATCTCACTTGAAGGGGTGCACTCCATCGCCCCAGCTGAGGATGTGGAGGACTTGGTAGTAGATGCGTACTGAGATGGTGAAGCACATGACAGCCAGGGAGACTGTGGAGACCACGGTGATGATGCTGAGTTGGAACAGGGCCAGCAGGCCGACCACTAACCCCGTTAGGATCATGCCTGTTCGCTCCGTGTCCTTCCAGTAGATCACGTCCATCACTGAAAGACAAGGTGAGTGGAGGGAAGATGAGAAAGGTTAGGACAGGAGGGGGAAAGAAATAGAGTGGGTGATAGTGATGTAGGTAAAGTAATGGAGATGAACAATAAATTATTTATAGGTGGCTGTTGAGAGGATAAGGAACTGATATTCAGTCATTTCATTTTTGAGCCATTTAGAAACATTTTTACAGAGATTTTACAGCGATTCAGAGGTTTTACCTATCCAGAGAATTTTTTACATACTGTTGGTATTTGACATATATTTATATTTGAAATGCTTCAGTCATGTTTGTAAAAATCAGGAGTAAAATTCAAGCAGAGATTTTAGCTGCAAGACTTCCTCGTTTTAACAAAGCAGCAGCCTATAGGCCCCAACAAGACGTCTTTCATTTTCGAGGGAAACTAGAGATTATGTTGGAACTAGATAGAGGAAGAATGGCAGGAAGATACATTAGTTCTGACATAGGGATAGGAAGGGGAAGTCAGAAGGGGGGGCATCATGAGGCAGAGAGGGATTTCCAGCCTCCAGTACTAGAGAAGACACACAGCAGCTACGAGGACACGTCAGGCTCTGGTTCGGGCTAAATTTAGCGCTCAGATGAACGAGGGAAGCAAGCGGTTAAGAATAGTTTGAATGCAGCCTTTCACGGCACCTGCTGACAGACGTCAGGCCGTCCGCCACTTTTCCACACCCTGTTGGTGTCCCTCTGTGTCACCTGGCAACAGCTGCCTTGGAGACTGAGGCGTCCATAGAGTCATCAGTATGTACAGTAGAATACATGATTTTAAATGCCTAACTTTACACAACATGACCATATGAACCTTTATGAATGATCATGATCCGCTACAAAAAGTGTTTCTGTGTTGTGTTATAATGTATTTGTATGTTGTGTGATGCAACACTGGCGGACAGGCGTAGCTCTTTGTGTCATTCAGTGACAAAGCTAAGCCTCAGCATTAGAATAAAGGGAAGCCTCTTTGAATAGAGTGCACTGACAGCAGGTGGGTTATTATTTATAAGCATCATTGCACACAATTAATACCCATGTTGCCCCTGGAACACACCTGTCCAATGTGTTTTTTTGTTTTGTTGTCATTCTGGGACACGGTTGCTCAGTGAAAGTGTTTAATTCAATAAGAACAATAGAAAGAAACCAACACTGCAGTACCGAGAGCGTCTGGTCTTTGGACAATGTCTATGCTTAACAAAGGACACACTGCTGTATTTCCAAAATATGGGCACTGTACTAGAACTACATCCTGCACTTATGCTTGTCAAGTTCTTTATTTTAAAGGACTAATTCAACAGATTAGGAAATATGTTAATTTGCTTTCTTGCCGAGAATTAGACGAGAAGATTGATACCACTCTCACATTTGTTTCATAAATGTAAAGCTACAGAGAGAGCAGTCGGTACGTTTAGCAGCAAAACAGGGAAACAGCTAGCCTAGTCTATCTAACCGAACACTAGGGCTGCACGATGTGAAGAAAATATGCAATAGCATTGTTGAATATTGCACTAATGATATATTACTTACTATACGTTAAAACAGATGTTTAAATGTACTCAGTTCAGTATTTTTGCCGCTTACAGTATAATGCTAAAATACAACTGATTGCTTGTAAAAAAAAATATATTTTTTTTTAAACGGAAGGAATTTATTTCCGACATTATTTTATTGAACGTATTGAACACTGAACTGAACACAAAAGACACCATTAAAAACCGAATGATCCCGGGCTGTCTTTTGCAATGTGTTTATTGCGTAAGTTGATATCGCGATGGCGATAAAAAATACTTTATTGTCGACAGGTTTGAAACTTTTAACTAGGAGCGGTCCTCTAGTGGATGTACTGCTTAACATCTACACATACTTAAAGGATGCATGTTTGTATGTAGGCAGCGATGGTTATATCATTTGAAATGAACGTATCGTTTTGCACGTGAAGGGAGCATAAATGAGCCTTTAGGGGGGACTTCAAACTTCCTGTTTGTTTTTACTGCCATTTATACCTTACCTCAACTAAACCTGCACTAACATTAATATACTACATGTGTACTTCATGACGTGTACTTCATGATGCGTGTCATCGTATCAGCAGACGCTAATGACTTTGGAAGGTCCACACGACATCTGTGCCCGCACAATTCAAGTGACACCTCAGCAGATTTCAAACTAAAACAATTTTTTCCTATTTTAAATTAATATTATTAAGCGAAAAAAAAACTTTCCTGTTAATTCTGTAGGTTTTCATTATGAATCTCCGCAGGAAAACTGTGAAAAAATCTTCAGAGTCCGTCTGCGTCTGTAATCAGTGAGCAGTAATTACCTCTAATCAGTTACGTCATTCCCTGAACCACAATAATGCAATCCAAAGCTGCACAATTAATCTGTACTAATTATATGACTTAATTACTTCTTATATAAATGAGCACTGAGGGAGCGCTTCAATGAAGGAATTAATAATCCAATCAACCGATTAACCAATTAACCAATAAGAGCATAAATCACATGGCTCATTTATGCTTTATGTAGACCCAGAAAGCCTGACATCATCTCTCTTTAACATCAACATGTATTAATTTGACCCAGGTTATGTCAGCTTGATCACATGTGTCCAGTGAATCTCATAGTACTAGAGTGTGACATGTCTCCGCTCGTGCCAGCCCTTCAGCCTCAACAGGAAACAGTAAAATGTAAGAGAACCCAGCTGGCAAAGCTATCTATCTGCCAAAAACACACCACAACAGACCAGTTTACACTCATTGGAATGACTGTTGCCCATTTAAATAAAGGCTACTAATATGGAGATTACCCTGCTACAATTGAGCAGCTCATTAGGTAAAAGCCAAACACACCTCTAGCTGACGGACGCTCCTGTCTCCAGAGAGTCAAATGATCAAACACGAACGAGAATTACGCTCAGTTACCACCTTCTGTCCTTTGGTAGTCCGGCCTTCTTGCCACTACACCAAACTCAAAAAGCTAAACAGTCCACTCCTAGACTAGACTAGAAGTGGTTTCCACCCCTTCACACTTTTGCCTTCTCTCTGAAATCAAACACGTCTTTGCAGTAGCTGACCGTCAGCTTGCAACTGTAAGCAAATACCTAAACATTGTCTACATGTTCTCTTTTCATTTCAAGCACACGTTCTCACCTTTACTGGTCATTTTGGTTGCCGCTGCGGTGTCGACCCTCGCACCCTCTGTCCCTCTCTCTTGTCCTGCTATGCTCCCCTCGCCCCTCTGAGCTGTTTTTGGCCACCCCCTGCTCGCTCAGCAGTCCAAAGGCCTGACAGACCAAAATAATCTTGTTCACAGCACCGCCCACTTCTCATCAAGGCTCCAACACCTTCACACATAAAGAGATGATTCCCAACAATCTTGCAGTACTCTCAAAATCACTAGATCTTCTTCCTTTTTAATGCAAAAAGTGCATTCTGAAGTAGAAGGGTTTTAGGGTATTCCTTTGAACTCGGATAAAGTTATACGAAGCTGTGTCCGTGTTCATGTGCCATCTAACACCTGAAACAGGAGAAGCAGGGTTTATTTTCTGTTATGTCACCAAGCCAAACCTTTCTGTGCCACCACCACTGATAATAAATAGATGAGGGGCCTTTTTCTGAGGATGAGTTCACTTCTTCTGCTAAAGAATTGTAATTAGGGTGAAAATGCAGCTTGTTTCACCGTAGAGACTCCAAAGAGGAGGCGTGCATGCTCTGCAAGATAAAGTCTGATAATCAGACAGCATCGCTATTTCGTTTCAGTGTGTAATTCATATTCGAATCGCTGCATAAAGGAGCTGGAGACTCTGATAAGGATTCAGAAGTCTGGAAACATAACAAACATTACAAAGTTCATGGTTCTTTTTGATCTGCATATTTGAACAAGATTTACTCACGTGATCTGTTCACACATTAAGACATTTGGAAGTAGTGTAATGTAAAACAGTAATTCATTGCAGTCTAATGAGTAGGGTTTGGTATCATTTCAAAAGTCCTCCCTTGATAAGATGCTACTAAGTGCCAGAGACACATTTCTGCTGCTGAAAAAAGCATTGAGGTTTGATATGCAGCCCTTTAAAACAAGTACTAAAACCAGAAAAGACATGATGATCCAATAGATGTATGCCTGCTATTTATTCAGGACACCCTAAACTCTGTCATCAGCTTGACCACACATTCATCAACGGTCTGTGGGTTTACCACACACACACACACACGCACACACGCGCACACGCACACACGCACACACGCACACACGCACACACTAAAATAAGACTGAGCTCCACTCTGGCTGACTGTCCACTTAAAATACCATCAAGCTAAAGACAGGACTTTCTCTCTTACTCTGTCTTACTCCCTTTCTCTGTATCTTAAATACTCCTACCGTGTCAACAAACTCTGCCTGTAAAGAAACTGCACACACACCTGTCTCTCTTTCTGTGTGTGTGTCAAACCGTGATACATTCCGCGTCGTTGGTGGCCTTGTGCAAGTCCAAAAAGTACACGATGAATGCTTTCCCCACAATTAGCCAATTATTCCTGAAATCCCGGGAGAGGGTTACTATGGAGACACAATGAACAGGCAGGACTTCCGGGGAAGGGGGGTCCTATCTTTGTCTGCCTGCTCTCAAAGGTCCATGCTGTAAGCGAAATCTGATATTTTCCTTATTTAAATGATCGATTAACAAGCTGAGTGAGAGCATCTCGCTCAGCAACAAGACAAAGACAGAGACAGGCGGAAGGACGGTGATCAGAAGTATGACAACATTGAAAGATACAGATGTGATTCTTGTACCTGCTATGTGAGTGCATACTGCCGGGTCCTCTGATAGGCTAAGTGCTGAAAACCAGTGATCGCTGACCAGCTGTTCCTGAGAGTTTCGACCAATGGCAGCTGGTGACAAAGATGCCGGGCCTCTGGGTCGCACGGATGTGAGCAGCTTGACTGAAATGGTTTCCCTGGTGACGGGAGACTCCGGCTCAGGGGTCGGTGAGGCTGCTGCTGGGAAACAAAAGATGATGTCACTATCATGACATCACCACTGACTTGCTGTACATGCTCAGTTTGAGCCAAAAATACAGACTAACTATTTTTAAAACAACAGAGTGCCAGCTCAAGACATTTCTCACTTTTACCATATTTAAAACTTACACAAACTCTTCAGGAAATAGTATTCTGGGAAATACAATAAAACCTATTAGTAGCAATCTAATCTCTGTTGTAAGAGTCTGATACATTAACGCTTATTTGATGTTGTAACCCTTTTAATTTAATTTAACGAACTAGATATTGTTGTGGAGTAACATATTCAAGAAACTGACCATAAGATATAAGCAGTATGATGAGGCGTATATCAGTATTTTTGGCAGCATATGGCACATATTGAAAGTGTCTTTTGGGTTTAAATAATTTGCATAAATAAATTCTGCAACTCTGAAAATACTGATAATAAACAGGTTGTGCTCCTTTCATTATATTTGTCATACAGCTAAATGTAAAATGATGAGAGACCTTACGCAACGTATCATTTCACATCAAAATGAATGAATGAATGAAGAAGATTGATGTGGGCTGTTTATACATGTAAACATGTCCAAAAATCACACGATACATGTGATTGGTCTGTTTAGCCTGGTGTGACACTATAATATGATGACTAATATGATGATGATATGTGATGATATGAGATTAAAATATTTACCACATTCTCACAGAGACCCCAAAATAGCCCTAGGTCTTTTTCCGAATAGAGGCCGCCATTCACCATGTAAGTCCGCCTCAAGAAAAGACATCTAAGATCACCATAACCAGCTTATGGCATGTCATGATTTGATATTAGGAGGAATTACCAGTCCAACAGATACCTGTTGACTGTTTAAATGATGACACTCCTGAACATTGTGAGCAGCCATTTAAACTATACGTTAACATACAAACTGAAGAACAATCCTGCAACTACGCAGCCTATCTTAGATATTTAACATGACCCCTATGTTTTACTAGAACCAGGACCAATGGCAGTCCAGTGTGAGGTGCTTTTTATCCTGTTAACTGTAAATAGAGTTTATGTTGATGTCTGAGGGAGAACTGTAAATCATCCACTGTACTTTGCAGTCTACTTGAAATTAAAATAGCCTTTATGATCTTCTTTGTTGAGAAGTTATCACTTAGTAAACAAAGTTTACTACTACTACTACTACTAATATTAATAATAACACACATTCCTGCTGTTCTCACCCTGAAGTATCTGTGAGGGGCTTGGATACTGGGAAGACGGGGACACGGAGGGACACTGGGCAATCTGGGTTATACTACTTAGGGTCTCCTCTCTTTGGATTCCTGCGTCTTTCCCCTGTGTTTCTGAGTCCAGATTTTGGGGAGAGGGCTGGTTTGTAATAGTCTCAGTTTGTCTGTACTGCTCCCTTGTCACGGTTTCGCCCGCCTCCACCCTCTCCTGCTCTCTCCTTTCTGATGCGTCCTCTGCTTCCTCTGGACCGAGAAAGCCTTGAGGGTCCCAGTCTACATCGGGGGAGTCCAACAGTGTTTCCAGGGTGTCCGTGCGGATTAAAGGAGTGCGACTTCCCCGAGCGCTGCCCCTGCGTCTGTCACGTAGATGTCGCGAGGCTCCCACCGCTTCGGCCTCGGCGATGGCGATGTAAGAGAAAGTCAGCTCAGAGGTCTGTCGCGGCGTACCCCAGATGGATGGGGACGAAGCCAGTCCCTCATCATCATCTGGATCTTCATCCCCCCCCTCGTCATCATCAGACCACTCCCTGGCTGTTTGCAGCTCGCACATCTCTGACTCCTCGTTTCCACCTGAATGGAGACAAAAATAAATAAATGTGGTCACCCCAACCCTTTATTAAATCCTAGAGACCAGTGCTAAAAGTGTGAGTATAAGTTCAGTGTGACTTTGCTTTTAATAAATAGATGTCAGATGAAAGCAGCCAGGTGTCATTTGATGTCTGGGAGAAAAAGGTGTGAATGAAACCCTCTTTGAAAAGTGCAGAAACGGCTCTTCTTCCAAAAATGCACTTCTGTGTTTACCCGCGCTAGTGTTTTAGAGGTGATATGTTCAGATGTACTCCTCTCATGTCAAGAAGGTTTCAGGAAGCGGGGATCTCCTATTTTTGTAAGCATTGTGAGACAGAATTTGTGTCATGTGTCTGCTTCGTACCATCGGTGCATGGAGGCGTCGAATCTGGAGTGGACGCCACAGAGCCATATTCCTCTGGAAGAAAACAGACACAGTTGTATGTAAATCCGGTAGCGACTGTCAGAAATATAAATGAGTTGTTGCTGCTTTAACAAGACGCAATCCCATTCATTCCACCATCTCACATTCATCCTCCTAGTATGCCTCTCAAAACAATCAACTGAGGTGTACTAATGTGAAATGGTTAATAACATAAAAGT
Source organism: Echiichthys vipera (assembly GCF_963691815.1). Lineage (NCBI taxonomy): Eukaryota > Metazoa > Chordata > Actinopteri > Perciformes > Trachinidae > Echiichthys > Echiichthys vipera. Next base: position 17,600,669 of record NC_139830.1, read on the forward strand.
CCCAACAAAACCTGCAGTTCCTTGTTTTGAGTCCTTTTTATAAAGTTATAACAGTGAACAGCTTTATGTGAGTGGAGAAGACACGGACAACCATACAATCCTCATACTGTAGGTCAGTGAACACAGACTCATTTCCTTGCAGAGCTAAACTGGCAGCAACATAAAGGCCTTCACTTCATCAGATAGTCAGCATGACATTAGCTAGTAAATCAACCCAGGCGGAGCAAAGAGTGCAGCATATTCTCTTCCACACATATATGAACACATGCAAATAATCATAGACCACTTGAATGTCACTGTTGAGGATATAGGATGAATACTGTGACAAAAGGGTTAAATAAAACACAGATCTCAAAGCACAACATTAGCTTTTAAGGGGAAAAAAATAACTTGCAGTCTCCATGTGCCTGTCTGCAAAGCCTTCTCGTACACAACCACACAAACATCTGCAAATCAATATAAAGCAATGACAACAGAAAAGGGATCAATCTGCCCCCCATCCATCCATTCAGCCATGTGTTTATTAAAGGTAGGAGAGAGGAATGGAGAGTAGGCAAGGAGGGAAGGGGAGGCTGAGCTAACACATACGATGCTTACAGCAGTAAGCAAGAAAAGATGCTGAGCTGGAATATACACCTATATATACTATATAACAATATGTGATGTAAACATATGCAGACCTCCCACATGGAAACACAGATGAAACAGCAGAACAAAAGCAGACTCACGGCAGTGGGAGAATCCTAAAACCTGGCCCATACTCCATCAAGGCATCGCTGGACCCATCCAGTCTGGAAGCCCCCCTCCCTCCTCTGTTGCCGGCCCTCACGTCCTGTGGATATACTCTCTTTCTCTCTTCCCCCTCCTCCTCCCTGTTTCTTCCTCACTCCTGCCTCCTGCTGCCGTCACTCATCAGCCCCGCCCTGCCTGTCTGCCTCCACCATCCTCCCTCCTCTTTTCATCTCCTCCTCTTGCATCGTTATGACTGCAGCTGTAGAAATGTATGCTACAGCTAAAGGGAAGAAGCAAGAGTGTGTCCCTGTGTCTGTCTGAGCCAGCTCTCATCTCCCATTCATAGCTTATTTGTGTCTCTCTCCCTTGTCATGTGATTTCATCTCAGAATCTTGTGGGGGCAGTCGTGCTATAATAATGTATAACCGGAGCATATACAAAACATACAAAGAGAAGCATGCATTTGAAGATGGCAGGACAGAGTGAAGCCCCAATCAGGTTCATATCATATTCCAATTTCACATATAAGAAATATTAGTGTCACAAATAAATCACAACTGCAGATGAAAACTAGCATTTCCGGTGAGTCCGTGCTGAGGCAGCGAACAACTGTGTACAACAGCTAAATTAATCATAAAAGCTATAAATAATGTACAGACAGTATAAGCTTTTATTTTTGCAATAGGTACTGAGGCCTGTGCAGCAGTGAAAAGTAGGGGGCAGCAGTGTGTAGCTGTAACAGATGCAGCTACAAACTGTTTGCATGATTATTAATGGAAAACATTTGTTATGATGTGTATACAGTTTAATTTAAACTGTATACAGCATTACAGCAGGTGAAGCTGGTAACCTATTAACTAGTAACCTAGTAACCTTTATGGATAATGACTAGCTTACATTATCAATAAAATGTTATTTGTGAAAGAAACAATATTTTATTTAATCTTTCCCTTTAATCTTCTTGCTGTATTTGTTTGCCAGCAGAGATCCAATGTTAGGTGATGAAAGTCCTACTTAATGCTGAATAAGTACAAAGTATTCCTTAACACTTTTAAACCTCAAGTGTTCCTCCATGTAAACAAGGCCAGGAGCTCCAAATACACAGTAGTTAATAAGATTAAGACATATAACTGTCATGCAGTGACAGCATGGAATCAGCAAGTCACATATGGACAGGGTAGGGTCCAAGTGGCTGTGTTAACATATAGCACCAATTAGGAAATATTTGTCTTTTTTTCTTCTAACTGAATCCATATCAGCATGTTTTTAGAATAAGGCCATGTTACATGCAGCTATTAAACAGACCCTGACACGGCATAATTAACGTACAGGACACTTTTTGGTACCTCTTGTTTTCAATTTATGTATGTTTTTATATCTTGTACACCTAACTGCAAATTAAGTTTCCCATTTTGGGACAATAATGTGAATAATGAACTGAACAAGGTAGTTTTGATTACTGTTGTTTCCAGGGTGAAGAGTGAACTTCGAAGCTAAATTCTTAGTGTGTATTTTAACAGTGTGTGGTATTGATCACTCAGCCTACTGTGATTGTAGGGTAAATTACAATAATATACAGACAAGCAATTGGTTATAGTGTAAATCTGTTTTGTTGTAAAATGTCATGCTCAATCCATGCATGTGTTCTAACACAGGTCACCTGGGCTGCCAGGTGATTATTCAGCAGTGCTACACAGACAGAGGGAGGAAAAGGGGTGGGGACAGAGCACAGGGATAATTCAACACGATAGGCCAATAGAAGTGCAGGGCTGATACAGTGTGGGTAAAGAAGAGAAGGAGGGAAGACAGAAACAGAGAGACCGACAAAGGAAGACACCTGATGGTCTTATTGTCACAGAAGAAGGATTCTCAGACTGTACTCACAGGGAGGAAAACATGGGCCTGATCATTTTGAACAGAAAACCAACTCCCTTTTTCATTTAACAGAAATATTCACATTTGAAGTCACTTTTTGTTTACCTGCTTGGGCTGCCACAGCTTAACTGTTGCGCTGGACCTGCTGCGGAAAACGCAGGGCCGGAGGAAGGGCACCAGGAGGAGACGGGCTGCTGCCAGGTCGAGCAGGAACTTTGAACACAGGCTCCGCGGAGTGATGAAGACGGCCAGGCGGGCCAGCAATGTGGAAGTGCCCTCCTTCCTCCGCCAGCTGGTCAAAGAGACGGAGAAGATGGTCACCTTCTTCTTCAAAGGGGGGACCAGGGAGACTGGGTCAGGTGAGGAGGACGATTTGGAAGAAGACGATTCGATGCCGAGCCCGTACCTGGATCATCCCATCTTGGAGAAGCATGTGTCTGAGGGGGGTTCTAAGTTTGGGATGAACTACGCTGTGGCGAGCATGCAGGGCTGGAGGGCCCAGATGGAGGATGCCCACACCTGCATGCCCCAGCTGGGCGGAGAGCTGACAGAGTGGGGATACTTTGCTGTTTTTGATGGACATGCTGGCATCACAGTGGCACAGTACTGCTCCAAAAACCTGCTTGAGAACATCCTGGCAACAGGTACAGAGATATAAATGACCATTAAGATGAATTTAATTGTTCAAGGTGGTTCGATATATATTATACATACATACTGTAGCACTGAATACACTTTAAGTTGTTCTTACAGGGATGCACTTCCAGTTTGTTTAAAACATCTAGCTCTTGTTCACATAGAGTTAAAATGCACTCACGGTAGTAGCTTTACAACACATAATCTGCCACATAACTGTAATGCAATATCAGGTAAAGTATAACCAGTTTGTCCATGAAGGTAGCTGATTAAGAGCAGATTAATAAAAGCTAAAGTGCTTCAGGTTTAAAGGTGAAGTTACCTTGGAAATCAAACATGCCACAGTGTATACACAGTTCGGAAAGTTGATAAAAACCACATACATTAAAACATGTACCATATTTCTAAACAAGAATTCTGTATATGGTATTTTTCTTTGCAACTGTATTTAACACTTAACAATCAGCAACAGATGATCTGCAGTGAGCTTGCTTCTAAGCAACATGGCAGCGCCAGTATGGTGTGAATCTCTCTTAAAACCTCCTCATTTCCCACAGGTGGTATCAAAGCAAAGGAGGACCCCGAGCAGGTAAAGGAGGCGATACGTGAAGGCTTCCTGGATATTGATCGCCACATGCACAAACAGGCTCGCCAGGACAACTGGGACCGCAGTGGCTCCACTGCAGCAGCTGTCATGACTTCACCACGCCACATTTACTTTATCAACTGTGGGGACTCCCGCACCCTTCTCTGCCATAAGGGCCAGGTGGTCTTCTACACAGAGGACCACAAGCCGTTCAATCCCAGAGAAAAGGAGCGCATCCAGAACGCTGGAGGCTCAGTGACCCTGCAGAGAGTCAACGGCTCGCTGGCTGTTTCCAGAGCACTGGGAGACTTTGACTTCAAGGAGGTGGACTGGAGGCCGCAGACAGAGCAGCTAGTGTCACCGGAGCCTGAAGTCTACGAGCTGGAGAGGACACCCGAAGACGAGTTCCTAATTCTAGCATGCGACGGTGTGTGGGATGCCATTGGTAATGAGGAACTGTGTGCCTTTGTGCGCAGCCGCCTGCAGGTGTGTGACGACCTGAGGGAGATTTGCACCCAGGTCATTGACCTATGTCTCTATAAGGTGAGATGTCAACACCACAACGGTATAAAGAGGGGCATGGAACAATAGGAAAAGAAAAAATGCAGGCTTTGATGAAAGATTCTAATACTGACTGATACATTTTAAACCTTTGTGGGGTTAACAATGAAAAGAGAAATTCAACAATTGCACCAGGAAAAAGACAGTGATTTGCCACTGGTACCTCAGTATAAAGACATTTGTCACAACCATAGGTACTGTCTGTCATTTTTCAATACAACGGCTGATCTGATACCTGAGTTTCAGTGCCAATACCACAGTTATACTTTTTTTTACTTAAACACTGAGACATCACGATATGATGAAAAGCTCCAGAGTAGCTATCAATGTACGATCATAGATAAATACATTATAATGTCATTTAAAAAAGGGTTATTGGATTTCTCTGTGACACATAGCCAGTGGATTTTTGAATGGGAAGAAGGGCAGGTGTTAGCTGAGGTCTTTGTGAGGTGTTACTGTTACGCAAGTTCTCCTGCAGGTCTTCTTAATGCTCGTTAGTAACTGTGCGTCTGAACACTGAAGAGCTCTTACCCCGCCCTATAAATAGCTGTATTACAGCATCCCGAGACATGGGATAGGAGGGAAGAAATGCTACACATGGCTCGGATTAGGACTGAATGTGATTACTGGGGGCTCAGTGTTAGCGCTCAATACATACTGGCTCAGGGGCTTTATCCTGGCTGGTATGCGTTGCTATTTATTTCACCTAAAAAGGCTTACTGTACCTGGTGAAAGACTGTTATGTCCAATGTAATGTTCCAGTACACACTGAGCCTCACTTATTTGCATCTCTGATGTCATAACCCAACAAGCTGATGGTTATAAAACTGCATTGACTTCAAAGCATAGTGAGTTTGTAGCAGTTTGGCATTTCTGTACTGCAATTTGTTCACTATCTGTAACATATACACAGATAATACATATTGGCCATTAGAGCAGCAACAGATTAATCTGTAGATTATTTTCTCGATTAATCGTTTGATTTAAAGGAACATTAGAAAGCATGTTATAATATCCTAGAGCCTAAAAGGACTTCACCACTTGCCTTGTTTTGTCCAACCAACGTTTCCAAACCCTAAAATATCAATCTGAGTATTACATAAGACCAAGGAAAGCAGCAAAAGATAACCTGGACATACTGTATATCAAATTCTTGACATTTGGCAAAAAATGTTCTGACAATTAATTTTCTGGCGATTGAATAATGTATTAATTGACTAATCATCCCAGCTCTATGCTCTATGCTAATATAAGCCAATATAACCGTTCACATTTATCTGTCTAGCTCAACTTCCCTTTTTCAAAAGCCACAGGCTTAGTGTAATTTGTTTGCAAATCGGCAATACCATCACCATCCTCTATAAGCAATTAGCTGTGTAAAAGAACCAGATTGATATCTTCCAAACCGAAATATATCACCATCTAAACACATGTCAGTTTCCTGCATATTTACCTATCATACCTTTAATGTAGCACCTAGTTAAGTTGGGGCTAATCTAAACTACATACAGTATATTCTTGCTCAGTTAAACAGGGTGTGTATTTACTGGCTCATATGTTTTTAAAATCCTAATACACAGAGTAATTATTAGAAATAATAGCTGTCAAATACCTCAAAATGTAGAATGTATTTACCTTCCACCACTGAATTAAACCTGCAGCCGTAGTGCTTCCTATCAAACTTCTCTGATGCTTCTGTCCCCCTCTGCAGGGCAGCTTGGATAACATGAGCATCATCATCATTTGCTTCCCCGGCGCCCCCCAGGTGTCACAAGAGGCACTGCAGAAGGAGGCAGAGCTGGAACAACAGATTGATATGAAAGTGGAAGGTGATTTGTTGGTTAAAGTTCCCTCGAAAACCCCCAAAACAGAATACCCTAACACACTTAAACTACTGCCAGCTCCCAAACTTTTAACCGTATTGTTTTGACTCTTTATTCACAGAAATTATCCAGATGATGAGGTCCAGAGAAGAAGACCCTGACCTTATATATGTGATCAAATTCCTAGCTGCAGAAGAGATGCCAGGGCTCCCACCAGGAGGCGGCATCACCAGCAAGTGAGTTTGATTGACACAGACTTTTGGGGGAATCAAACAGAAATCCATTTGACATAACACCACGGTTTCTCTCTTTGCAGGCGAGACTGTATCATCTCCTCATATCAGAAACACGTCGCTGCTCTCAGATCTCAGGAGCCTATGGTAAGAAATATGAGTCCCAGTAATTTACAGATGTTCTAAGTATTTCATTATTGATTGATTATCAATTATGTTTTACAGTTTAATCATTTGGTCACTAAAACATCAGAAAAATCATGTGGTTTCATGTCATTAATGTCTTGATTTTTAGTACAGTACTTTCTGGTGACATTATCGTTTTATGACACTTCAGGACATTGAAGGATCGGAGGAGGACTCAAACTAGAGTTGTTATCACGGAAACAGAATCATCGCCGGCTTCACCATTTCCATGGAGACCAGCTTAAGACAAGAAACGCAAGATTTTTAGATGAGCACTTAACTAACGATGATTTTTTGTGTAATATATTCTCTTTGATGATTTGCTTTATGGACAATTAGAGTGAAATTTTAATCAAATACCCATTGTGTTGTTTTGTGTAATATTGGCACGATATTTTCTAAAATCATTTGTTATTGACAGCAACTATTTAATCATATGTAACCATACCTAGACGGGGAGACACTGATAAATGATGTGCCCAAGCTTCTGCATGCAGCTCATTTTACATGACTGTGTGGCTGATACTGTATACAAACTGTCCATATGGAAAACAAGTGATCTGAGACTCCGTAATCTAAAGTTCTAAAAAACACATTGAAATAAAATAGTTGTATCGTACTTAAGAAAACAACTGGTATTGCAGTTATGTGCTCCACGTGTGGGTTACATGTGTATCAGAGACTTGTAAGGGAATGCAGAATCTCTCAGTAAATAATTAGTTTGCACAATGCTGTCAGGGAGCAAGGGTGACATGAATAGCAATGACTTGTTATAGCATGAACATAAACGTGTGCCATAACAGAAGAAAGCCAGACGGACAGACACAAAAGGAGAAGGAGCGCAGGACGGAGCTGGAGAGAGAGAGACGGAGGGGGGTGGAGGGCCATACTCGGGTCAAGAGGATGAGATGTTCCCAGGAATTAGCACCTGACACCATTATACGTGGACCCCTGTGGATCTTTAGAGAGGATATGTGATGTGTGCCGTCAAGTTGCTAGCTTGCAGGAAGCAGATTTGTAAAGAACTACTGATAGTAAAGTGTTTCATTATTTATACAGTTATACATTTATGTTGTCAGCAGTGTTTTTTAAAAGTTCCATTTTACTTTATATTATAGCCATATATCTATATCTTTATTATCTTATTAACATCTAGTCCCACTTATTCTGAACATACCTTTTGTTGAGATTTACAACATTTTGAGTATTGATTAATTTGTTGATTCATTTCTCAATTGACTGCTTTTTCTATTAAATGTCAGAAAATAGTGAAAATTGACCATCACAAATTTTTAAGGCCCAATGTGACATCTGTTTGTTTTGTCCAACCAACAGTTCGCTCTACAACAATGTTTATTTCTTTTTATTATTATAGTTAACTCTTTTTTATCTATTATGCTTGAAAACTTATTCAAATTATTATGCGTTCATCAAAATAGTTGCCAATTAATCTACCAAAAATTCAGAGATTATTCAGTTGATTTATTGGTTTCCTATAGGAAAAAAAAATCCTTGAAGAGCACAAGGAGAGTGCAGACCTCCAACAAGGCACGCTCTATCTCACAGTGTTAATGCTGTGTAAATTCCCAGTCGGGAACTCTTTCTGATTATTCCGACACCACACGAATGCAACACAAATTCCCAATCTCGCAGTGTTAAGGAAAGTGAAATGTAACTTGTGTATCAACCCTGTGATTCGGATCCACACCAAAATGTACTGGCCTCTGCTTTAGCCCATGTTTCACCATTCCACCAAATATCGTGAAAACTAGGCCAGCAGTTTTTCTGTAATCCTGCTGACAGTCAAACTAACAAACTAACAAACAACAACAAAACCTCCAGGGCATGGCTTCAAATACCAGCTTAAAGTTTGAATATCTCATTGTATGACAATGTCTTCAGAGGCTAGCTTTGAATTTACATTCCTGCATTTCATTCAAACATTCAAAGCCAAATAAAAGGGTGTGGGACATCCGCTACACAGACTGAAAACTATGGAGGCGATAAATAACATACATCACTATTTCTCCATTAGCCTACTGACAAAAATAAACGCAAAATACTTCAAGTCAAAGTCAAAGCTAGTTTATGGGGCTCTCTTTGGTAGTCACGCGTTCGTCAGAATGTGTTGTGAGGGTGTGGTGAGGCTCAGCACCTCTGTATTAATTGACTGAGCAGAGCGGTTATTGGACAGTGAGTGCTTCTCACCCCCTCACTCCTGACAAGTCAGATCACTAAAGATATTTAACTCAGGACGGCACAGCTCTGTTGGGAAACACTTGTGGACCAGCATAAAGAGGAAGAAGAGGTGGAAAGGAAGAAAAGGACGTGAAACCTCAGACAGAAAATGTAAGTAATGACTGCGATTGTGTTATTTAGAGAAGCGACATGTGAACAGAGTGGTTGCCGTCTGCCCGACTTGGCTGGCTGGAGCCTTTCTGGTCCACAGACATAGTGGTGAACTAAGCAGCTGTTTACACCATAAAGGCCACCAGAGGGCCCCTAAACCAGCAACTGTTTTCAGCTGAAACAAAAGCTCATCATTTCATGACAACTAAAATAAATGTCTACGCATTATAATCTTTTAAATAGTCTCAATCTATTTGATTTGACTAAGATAGCTGCAGTGAAACACAGATGTTACAAAGACGGGCTTATGAAATATAATGAAGAGAGTAATGAAGAATATGTGATCAAAGGGATAATGCAGACTGATAGGATAACAGCAGTCAATATGTAGATACAAGAGATGAGAATACGCAGAACACATGTAAACATCCATAAAAACGCATTTAATCCTACCAATTATTTGAAAACATGAGAATCTTGGAAATACGCGTTTCATTCTGTGTTCATTAGTCCGTATAAGTAAAATTAAACATGCTATTGTTTGTCATAAAAAGTAAATGTGGATAAGAGTAAGAGGAAAAAAAGACTATATGAGTAAATGACAATATTTCAACAATTGTTGAGTGTAAGCTGGTTAATGTGGCCCGGGAAAGGGAAGTTTGGGGTCCCCTTCTAGAGCTGCTGCCCCCGCGACCTGACCCCGGATAAGGGGTTGAAGATGAGATGATGAGAAATTAAACGACCTGGACTTTGCTATACTCACAGTACTGCTGAGGTCAAGATACTATCCTGATAGAGATCGCGGACTCTGTCCTTAATTGTTTCTATCTAGTGCTATAATTACATAAAGTCATCAATAGTTAGAAAAACATCCATGTCATTCTTTTTTTCCCCTTCTTGCAGGAGTAGCAGAAAGTGATATTGTGCTGTAACTGTCTGTGGTTAGCCAGTTCCTCTAAGGATTATTTATTTAGTGCTTTTCATGAGAAGATACTTTAAAATTAAAATAAAACAATCCTACCTCACTAAAAACATAGCCTACTACAGAAACAAGGTAACACTGTATTTTGGCAGTGGCATACAAAAACATACAATTGATGCAGCATAAACATTAATGAAGAATTAGGCTAAGGTTAATCCAGAAATATCATAGTAAATTACTGAACGGTAATATTTCACTTCACCGCTTAGCCTACTACTTAGCTCCACCTTGCTGATGATAATTCACCTACTGAGCAGGATCTTATAGCCCACTTCAAATACTCACTGAGTATTATAAATAAAACTTTTAAGACAGGACTCCTGTTTACATCCAGAGAACCGGAATTTTATTTCTCGTTAATTATTATTAACCCTCGTATGGTCTTCACTTTTGTGACCCTCTGGTATCCCTTGGGTCAAATTGACCGGGTACATATTTGGGGTTTTAAAAAAAAGTCTGAAATAAAATGTTACTTCATAAACCATTCACATATATTGTCTTTATCTCAATTTCAGACAACAGAGATAACAAATATGTTTAATAATTGCAATAGGTCTCTACCCTACTATAACACATGTAACAATGGCAGTGTGATTCAGTTTTTGTGGTGGTGGCGGAGATGGACACATGACAGAGGGGAAAGAGTGGGGGACAGTGAGAGCAAACAGCTTCTATGTGCTTAGATTATTATAATCTAACATTGTCTTTTTTGTGTGTGTGAGTCTTTGCATGTCTGTGTGTGTGTGGGGGGGGGCATTTTTCTGTGTGTCTCTGTGTATGCGGGTCAAACTGATCAAAATATCATATGAAGGATGTAAATGTGTGGAGAGTAGTAGCACGTGTGGTCTATTATTGTTTTTGTTTATACATGTTTATCACAGAAAATAAGGCCATTGAGTTTCAGGTAAAAAAAAATGTTATACTTGAAACAGGTCAAATTGACCCGAATACAATAGAAGGGTTAATTGTTAAATGTTCTTCACCAAAAGGGAATGAAAGGTGGAAAAGATCTTGACAAAAATAAGGCACTTTGGACTTGAATATTATACATTTTAACATTATATTAAGATGATAAAGTCTGAGTTGGACATAGGGTGTATCTTTCAAAGTTACAGGCGGTTTCTGGCCAACCAGATGCCAGTGATGGCCTGCCTCACCTGACATAATTAATTGAATCACCTGTGTAAAAACAGGTAGAGGTAGTGGAGAAAGTAGGCTGCAGGCCATGGCAGAGCTGCATGCACTTTAGAGCAGAGACGTCTAATCCTGCAGCACGGCACCTGTGTTTCCATCTGTAGTCCCCTCGTGGTTAACATGGTGCAGCAAACTGGTAAAGAGGTAGGGTTAGACCAAACACAAACTTCAGCCCGGCAACAGTCTGCGCGTTTGTCCACAAAATGAAAGCAATTTTACTCTAACTTCATGTCACCTTTACCTGCAGCCGGGCAGGATGCCTCTGAACGCAGGAGACACCGGGTACGGCAGCGTGGCAGGCCCCGGGCTGTCGGGCGGCGTGGACGCCTCGGAGTCGGCTCCGCTGCTCATTCCGGTGCCCGAAACGGAGCCCTTCCCGCAGTGGCAGCCCATGTCCAAGGAGGAGCTGGAGGTGGCCGCTGGGGGTCCGGGGTGGAGGAAGGTCCGTTGTTACCTGGTGCTGCTCTTCTGGCTGGCCTGGGTGGCCATGCTCGCCACCGCCATCGCCATCATAGTGTTGAGCCCCAAGCCGGTTGTGACGCCGCTCAAGTGGTGGCAGAAGACCCTGTTTTACCAGCTGCAGCCCGATGTGTTCGTTGAGAAGCGGGCCGAGGGGTCAGAGGGCATCAATGGTGAGGAGATGCAACAACAAAAAAGTCAATCTGCCTCCTGGTGGTCACTTAGAGATGTACTCCATAAGATTTTCATCATATAATTTTCTAAGTAACTATCAAAGAGTGAGTTAAAAACTTCTGCTCGCCTTTTTGTCGAGTATTACCAAAGTTATAATATCGTGTCTGTGGCGACATTCGCGGACTAGCTGTAAATAGGCCGCCATGTTAGTGACGCTGCTGACACATAGTGGTTGGTCTGTCACCTGACCCCAGATAGTTCCTTACCTTCATGCTGCGTTCACTTGTAATCTGAAATTGGGAGTGTGAGTAACGTATAGGGGACGGGCTGGAAGTACAGAGGTAAATGTGTTTCAATAAAATTTACAAAAGAACAGAAAATAAATCAAAATAGTCAACACACATGGTAAAAATGCCAAGATGGAGGGCTCTGAAAGAACAGGCGCACCTGCAGTTACATCTTACTGCCAAAGAGGCCGCTAGAAACAAGGTATCACAATTCCTATTGAGTACAGCTTTAAGGTTCTGCTTATAACATCTTTGCAAAAACATGCTATGAAAATTACATGGATGCTATAAGGGGATTTCTGTGGTGACATGTATGTATGCTTGTCAGGGGCCGGATTAATCTGTTTAGGGACTCTAGGGCAAAATATGAGCTGCTGGGCCCCTGTTAACTCACTCTCTGTGCAATGTAGACCTATACAGTTTTTTAATTCTAGATTACCAACTATAGTCCCAGATTTGCTTTGTGGTAATTTGATTATACACATTGATTCACTGACACTTTGAAACCCTTGTCATGTCAGATCATAACTGTCTTTTAATTGGGTAAATTCCCAAACATATATTCATTTAGATTGGCAATTCCATTGAAATATGGTAAATTTAGAGAGAAGTTGTCTTGCTCAGAGATCGTTTAATAGAGGTGATCCAGTTTTTTCCAATGAGGACCAGCTGGCTGAAATTAATCAGTAATGTTCACACTGTATGAAATGCATTCAGTCTGACCACAAACTTTTGAAAAATCTTTGAGGAATCCAAATGAGGCTCCTCGATTACTGCGAAATACCTATTTGAGGCCAAAGTCCGTCATACAGATAACTTTGATCTCAGGGTTGAAACTACTTCCCTAACCACAGTGACTGTGCTTGGACATCACAGCCTTGATACTGTGATTGAAACTTGGAAAAGACATTAAGAGCGCGCTGGTATTTTATTGCTTTTAAAAAAGAAAAGTTTTTGATCCCACACAGGGAAATGTAACAACTAAAACATGTGTAGTGCAAATAAGTTGCTTAAAAAGTAAATACAGTATATCATCTGCATCTGTTACATTACATATGAAGCATGAAAACAAACTATAAAAAATTACTAAATACTGTGTAAATGAAACATGATTGGTAACTACAAAGTGGGGTCAAAAAGCATAAAAATAAATGTTACTGACTCAGTCTAATGTTTACTCTCTCAAGCACTTTGTGAGCAGCTTCCCTACATCAGGTCCCTCGGTATAGGAGCTCTAATCCTGGAAGGTCTGTTTGACAAGAAGGCGTCTCCTTTAAACCTCAATGGAACAGATGAAAAATCTGGGACTTTGCCTCAGATCCAGCATCTGCTTGCAGAGAGCAACAGAGCAGGTGAGTGAATGACTTATTTCTGTCTAACAGCCCGCACAGGTAGACTTAATGAGCTTTGTATTGGCCCTGCAGGTCTCAAAGTGGTGTTCGGCATCTGTGAAGTGGATCTGTCGGGGCCTCGGGATGTAGAAGGAAATGCAGACAAGACATCAAACCTCTCAGCCACAGTACATGTAAAACCCACTCTCTGGTCATGCTATTTAAACCTGCTTGGTTCTCAGTGAAGCTGGGTTTCTTAAAACACGGTGATACTTTCTCCACAGCATGCACTCCGGTTCTGGCTGGAGCAGGGTGCGGCAGGCTTTGCAATCTGTGACACAGATGCAGCTTATTCAGAAAAGGTAAAACGATGCTCGAACTCGTGTTTTACATTCGAACAAGCAGTTGCCACAAACTCTCCTCCACAATACTAAAAAAATAAAACCACTTAAATTTCAGACTCTGCTGGGATGGAAATCTGTCTTCAAAGAATTCAACAGTGAGGAGGACGAAAGGTATTATTCAACATGCAGTGGATGGATTTTTTTATTATTATTATTCATTATAAAATGAAGCTTGAACCATGTGCCCGTCTGTGTGTCTTTACAGGATTGTGGTCGTAAAACAGACAGGAGACATTCTACCTCCTCTAAAAAACTTGAGCCAGAGCAACGTTACGCTGGTGGATGTGGTCATGAGGTCAATTCTGCCATCGTCACAACACGTCCTGTCTGCCAAGGAAGTCACTGATGCCATAGAGACGCACTTGCAAACAAGAGAAGAAGACATATGGCCCAGCTGGACAGTAAGACATACATGTGCAGTCAATAATCAGAATAGTTGTTCATTTTCTGTGGATCAAATTATAGTTTCAGAGTTAACTGGATGACGTAAATGTACTGCCATGTGTTTCTGCAGGTTGGAGGTAAAGCTTCTGATGACTTGAAGGATTTACTCCTGGTGTTGATGATGACTCTGCCAGGATCACCTGCAGTCCAGTATGACGTAAACCTAGACCAAACACAGGTGAAGTCCCATTTGAGACTAGTATGCGATTGGGAACACAGCATTTTTATCCACAATCTGTTTTTGAAAGTTTTCCTTACCAAATAAAACTGTTTTACAGAGCGCGTCTCTGAAAGTCAGAGAGTCACATGGAGACACAAACGAATCAGACACCCATACAGTGAAGGTAAAGCCGGATGTTCTTCTAGAAAAGAAACATAGCTTTAGTTCAGGAGAGTTATATTTAAGTGTCTGACACTTGTCTCTACCATCCTCCCTCAGGACAAGGAGATGAAGAAGCGTTCAGCTGTAGCTCTCTTCACATCCCTCAGTCGCTCCAGAGCCAGAGAAGAAGCTCTTCTGTTTGGCAGCTTCACTTTCCTTCCCTTCAGTTCTTCCACCAACTCCTCCTCCTCCTCCTCCAACTCTACTCTTCCCTCAACTGCATCTCCCCCGATCCTGGCCTTCTTGCGCTCCTGGGGTTGTGTCCACTTCCTCATTCTGCTCAACATCGGGACAGAGCTTCACCCCCTCGATCCCACCTGGGCCCCAAGCCTGCCCAAAGCTGGAGTGTTTGTGACCAACACAGGAATGGACCGCTTGGGGTCGACAACTCTGGAAACGCTTGAAGTGCGGCCCCACGAAGCCATTGTCATCAAACTGTTTGAGGCAGGAAGCTACTCGTAGAGCTTCTTAGGAGTCAGTTCCAGTCATGGAGGAGTTTTTCTCTCAAAGAATAACACGTCTGATGCAATTCGGGTTTTTTTTTTAAAGGTGTGACTCATATGTGCTCAGTTGTCACTGAAAATAAAATAATGGTTCTGTGCATCATTTGTTGTGAGCATAGTGTGTTCATGTCAGCCCTCTGGGGTCTGTCTATTGATCTGTGGATACACTGATGTGTAAGTGCTGATGTGGGGTTTCACAAACAATTACTGTATTTTTTGTGATTTACTGGCATACACAGACTTTCAATCAAGGACAGTGAGTTGGAATAAAATCCCTTAAAAAGGCCCTATTATGCTAGTTTTGAGGGTCATATTTCTCCTTTTCAGGTAAGCTACAATAGGTTTACATGCTTTGATCGTCAAAAAACATTTCTCATGTAGCCCATTGCTGCAGCTCGTGTGAAACGCTCTGTCTGCGTTTCGGTTTTAAAGCGAGTTCTGCTGTGTAACATCAAGTTACTGAACCCTTGTTGAGAAGTTTACAGTCATTGTGAAGACATTTCAGACAAAAATCAACAACAAAATCCTAAAAATAAAGGTAATCCACTGGGTCTCCACCTCCTCTGATGATGGGGGCACATAACGGCAGTTCAACACTCTTTACATGCACAAAAAAACTATAACAGATAGGGAAACCCAAAAAGCATAATAGGGCCTTTTTAACATTTAAATAGACGGTTAAAATTTCGTACATTTTGCATACTGCCATATTTGTGTGGATAAATGGTGGGGGAAAGAAATCTACAACCCTATAAACCTTTTCTAAGATGTAAGCATACACATTCCAAATGTGTCCAAGTTTGATTCCTGTTGCAGTGAATGTGAATGACATCCACTGACAGGAAGTTATCAAGGACCAAGGATGTTGCCTAGCAAAGGAATTATGTTAAAAAGGTCTATATGTATCTGTGTCATTGATGAAATGACCAAATAAGTGACTTGGAGCTCCAGTGGTGTTGGGAAAAAAAAGTGGTGTGAGTGTTTAAAAGGAGCCAAACAATGCGTAGACAGTCTGGACTCAAAGTCTGGACTCACTTAAAAGCAAACAAACTCTTTTTTTTTTTTTTTAAATAGAGGGGTCTTTGAGAATTCATGGTTAATTACTAAGAAGTAATTCTTTCAAACATGTGGCTTGTGGCTTGCCAAACTGCTGTGTTGGTGTTGCAATAAGTCAGTTGCTTGTCAGAGCTGCTGACAAGACCAACCACATTGTGAGCCAACTAATTACTTTTGTATGTGGATTAAACCCCACGGGTGATTTTTTTAGTTGAGCAACTCAAGTCTGACTTGCTTTGATTTATATCATGTAATGCTCATAATTCTTTGCTTATATGTCTGACAGCCGGTTGCCTGAGGAGAAACTATACACAAGCAGTCAGGGGAAGTGTTCACCAGTTCACCACACAGTGGTGCTGACGTACCAGCCCCTGCTCTGCTGCTCTATAACCTTTTCATGAGGCATTGAGGACACTGTTTGATGACAATAAACCATGATTTTCTAAAGATGGAAAACCAATATTAATACATAAAAATGAGACAGTTGACATAATAAACTGTCATCATTCAGCTCTTCCAGTATTGTTTGTGTTGCATGTCAAGTTTATTTGCATGAGCCCTCCTTATTCCCCACACAAACCCAGCAGTTCCAAATATAAATATTTAGGTCAGTATTAACACTTTATATTTCTTACATTTATCACACGTCTGTGACTATCTCTAAATATGTCATTTGTTTAGAAATATACAACCTTTCACTTCTAAAGAACCTCTAAGAAATGATTCATAATTTCACAGTTTTGTGCAGTCAAAACCAGATTGAAATTCATAACCACCAGTGTATTTTGCTATGGGTAAAGTAATTCATAACGCAGACATATTCCCCTCTAAATGTTCTCCACAGTGGTGAACATAAAATAAAACGTCTGAATGTCACGATCACCTTTATGGAGTAATGTCATTTCCAAACAATCAATTATCTTTCATCCTGACTTTTACTTCGATCTGACACTTGATAAAGTGGAACATATTGTGGTACTTAATGATGCTTCCTTTTTAACGGTTTTATACCATAACAGAAGCTTTCGACATGTCCTTATATAAGTCTTGTAAAAACGGAGCACTGCTTGGCGGATAAATGGTCCCGTCGTCAAGGCAGTTAGGCGTTGTAAAAAGACAAAAGCCAATGATTGTCTAAACTCAAACACACACAACACACTTCTGTTTATCTTACCACTGCTTTCATGTCAGAGAGAGCAGCAGTGTGTTTTCTTTTTAATATGTAGGACTGCTAGACATCACAGAATCAGCGTAAATATTTCTCTTTGGAAAAATACACAGACATAAGTTGTGAAAGTTTTTTTTTCTTATATTAAGATTTTATTTCACATGAACAAAATATGTACCATATCGTGAATACTATTTTTCTTTTTCTAAAAATGTATTCTTTCAATCACTTTAATGGATGTACAACTGAAATACCCAAAGTCCAAATGTGGACGCCCCCCCCCCCAAAAAAAAAAAACAACAACAAAAAAAAAAAAAAAACTCCATTGCATAAACCAAACCAGCACAATAAGGTTACACAACATTAAGGCGCAGTGAGAAGCATACATTTGCTACATTTAAATGCAGTTACGACATTAAAATCACAAGAACAACAACAACAACAACACAAAACTTTTTTCACAGTGCATTTAGAAGCAGCAGAGTTGAATATTCAGGTCATCACAGGTAGCTTAGACATCAGTGAGAATAAGAAGGAAGGGCGGAAGCAAAATGTTCATGCAATGCAATGACATCATAAAGTGGCCTTTTAAAACCTGATTAACTCCTCAGCTCTCTGGTGTGCTTTTGAATTGTCCATAAGGGGTTTTTCCTTTTTTAACTGACCTTGACGGCTGAAATGATTAGATTCTAATCTATTAATTAGGGCTGAAACAACAACAAAAATGATGATTTCTTTAATTTCTATCTCACGCGTTATGCGGCCTGTTCAGCGCAGGGATCATTGTTCCACACTGACCTTTTTTGCGGATGCACACCACTACATCCAGAAAAGGCAGAGGATCAAGACTCGTGTCCACTGTTAACTAGAACTGTTATACCACAACAGAACGACATCGATGATTCAGCGTCTGAGCTGAAAGCATCCCGTTATTAACGCCACTTCACCGAGCGCCGCTGTTCAAGTTTAAGGAGGGCGGTCTCTGTAGTGACGGATAAACAGGAAGAGAATGAGTAACATTAGCTGTCTCCGTGAATGTCTCTATGTTTAGTTTTTCATGAATCTTAAAGATAACGTTACCTACCTGATCAGTCTTTATAGTTTTGTTTGAGTAAATGTGTCAGTGGCGTTTTGTACGTTGTGTGTTGTTACAGTAAACAGGAAGAGAGCGACTCGCTCTTCCTCTCTCCCCCCCTCACGCGCAGGTGCACACTCAAACACACACACACGCGCACACCCCTGTTAGATTACCACACCAAATAGGCCTACCCAAGACATAATATTTTTTTCCCAAAATAACGTAAATTATAATACATTTTTACACAAAATATATATAATCGATGGAATACTCGGTAGAATACTCCATTACAAAAAGATTTGATAGCTGCAGCCCCATGCATATATCACATTTTCATATTCATAGCATTTCACACACACACACACACACACACACACACACACACACACACACACACACACACACACACACACACACACACACACACACACACACACACACACACACACACACACACACACACACACACACACACACACACACACACACACACACACACACACACACACACACACACACACACACACACACACACACACACACACACACACACACAGGGCAGCAAGACTTCCACCACTCTATCAAGGCTTAATCCCAATGAAAGATTTGAAAACATGCTGAACTAAGATGGTGAACATTGTACCTGCTAAACATCAGCGTGTTAGAATGCCGGTGTTAGCATTTAGCTCAAAGCACTGCTGTGCTGAAGTGAAGCCTTAAAAGGACTGAATCCAACAACAACTTGTTGTCCGACTTGAAAAAAATATGTGGACAAATTATAATTGTTGTCAGGAGAAACGGGGGAGCGTATGTTCCCCGCTTTGTATATCACCGAAAAGGGTCTCAAACATTTTGAAAAAGGGTCCTATTTCTAACAAACATGGGACCTACCCTTAATCCTACCCCTGACCCATTAAGGAATTGCAGGGAACATAGGACCCTTTTTCTGACCCTTTTTCCCTGCTATTCCCCATTATGTATTGCAACGGCGGAACATACGATCCTTTTTTGGGAAAAAACGGGGAACATAGGAACCAGGGAACAAAGGGAGGACCCCATCTCATGTTATATATACTGTATATCTCAATTAGTAGAGTTAACTGACTGTTTCTCAAAGAAAAGGCTGAGAGAAAAAAGAAGACAGTACACATTCATGCATATTGTTATCCATATATCTGTTACCCCAGTGCATATATTCTGATTTAATAGTATAGTATTCATAGGCGTGATATGGTTTGATGTGTTCCTAAGTGCTAAGTTACAGTGCTGTTTGTTTGGCACGACTCTCTTTGCAATTTGAAACTGTTTCCATCAGTCAATGGAAATTTAAGACCTAGTGCAATTGTTTTTTTCCAAAGTTAGTTCATGGGAAAAGATTTCCATTGTTAAAGACACTTCTTTGTCTAAGTCTTTGTGCCTTAAAATGGTGAGTCCTGTATACACACGTTGAAGTTTCTTGTCACAAGTTTGGTCCAATGTTTTATCAACTCTCCAGTCACCCCGCAGAGCAGAGGGCTTCTGTTGGGTCACAGAGATAAATTGGGGTACATGGTGGCCTGCGAAACTGTCACGTCTGGGGGGTTGCGCTGTATGTGATTGTCAAGGGGTAAAGACAGAGCGCAGTGCGCTGTCGTCTTCACAGCGCTTCTGCTGAAACGGCAGCTCAGCAGAGAGCAAAGGTGTTTGAACACAGACTTTCGGCAGATGATGAAGACCCAGGGATCCACGATGGGGTTGAGGGCGTAGAAGCGGAAGGCTGTCAGGTTCTCTGTGTCACCACAAAATGGGTGAATGGCGTTGATAAAGCCTGCAATCTGAAGAAAGAAAGGGTTGAGGTTAGTCTCTCTTTACAAATGTAAAGCCCAGAAATAACAGTGTGTGTGTGTCTTCTACAAAACGTAACTTTCTCAACACAAAAGTCCTTTCATCTGTCAGGTCGAGGTCAAGACTCAAGTCATGAATACAATGCCAAAAATGTTGTCTGCCCGGCAGAGCCAAATTGAACCTGATGTAAGCCTCTGCAACAGTAGAAAATGATGGAGTTGTCGGCACTGGTTTAAAAACCAGATGAGAACACATGACTGTGTGTTTAGTATCAGTGTCACTTGGGTCTGTGGTTCAATTCATTAGGCTGGGCTTTACCAAATGTCAACTTCCCTCTCTTTAAACCAATAAAACACACTCTGTATGAGCATGCATGAGTACAAAGTGTCCTGAATACAGACGTAGACAATGCTAAACGACAAAACCACAACTTTTTTTCCTGTATTGACCTTTAAGGTATGAGGGACTGCAGAGAGGCAGCCCAGACAGCAGCAGCTGGCTGGCTGCTTATTATTCATCCCAAACAGAGAGAGAAGCAGCAGCTGGCCCAGGAAGCATCTTTGTCACCTCGCTACTCTTCTCTATCAACAATTCTCCATTTCCTCCATGAAGTATCCAACAAACAAAGCCTAATTAATGACTTGTGCTGATTGAGTGCTTTTGTGCATTGGTGTAAATGTTTCCCTGTTGCTAGGTTTCGGGGCTCAAAACTAATAAGCTAGAAACAGAGAACCAGGCCAAACCAGACTACCAGAGGGACCAGACACCGGACTGACTATTTTCTCTCCATGCTCATTAACTGGCGGAACTCACCCCGATGTGGTCACTCATCTATTGATCTACAGATACACCCACGAGACAGACAGAGAGGGTGAAAACAGCAATTCTTTTGTGATGCTTCTAAGATGTTGAGCTCAACGCCATATAACTTCAAACCAACACCCTGGAACAGCATCGTCATCTGAGATGTGTCAGAAATGGTAACAGTCCAAAGTGGAACAAAGCAATGGCCAGATGTTAACTTTCAGGAAGCATTTGAGGTTTATGGTTCTAAGCAATTTCTTTAATTGCAAAACCTGTGTAGTCAGGCATACTGTTTGATTCCTACCAATTGCAAAGGCCTAATACACAAAGGAAAAAGTATTTATGGACTTGTAATAATACACACACAGTCCGCACTGACATGTAAACAGACCGAGACAGTGTGGCCTCATGGAAAACATGTTTCCTTGTTAAACGTGCTGATTATGGGAACATTTACGAGAGGACCAACAAAACATTTCACAAACAGACAGTCAGTCAGTTAGTTTTTCTCCATCAGTATTCACTATATTCTTGGTGCAATGATTGGCATTAAACTGAAAATGTCTTATGATCATGTTGGGTTGAAACAACTATCTGTAAGTCCATCTCTAAACTGGATATCAGCACAATGCATTAGGCCTCAGAAATAACGGTGAAATACATCCTTTTTGTTTTTTTTACCTTAACGTCTTTAGCCACAAAAATAACAACACCATTAACTGTGTTATGACCAAGAAACAGACAATTTGCTATTTGAATAAATTCTTGAAGTAGAGTTAATGTCTACTGGCATAAAGTACACTTACAAAGACAAAGACAAATGTGTCTTGTGCTCAATGCGCAGTTATCATACACTTTATTCATCATGCGGCATTGCCAGAAATATTTCAAACAGACATGCATCCTTATACGCTCTTCCATCTTCTTTGTTGTCTCACTCCACATTACCACCCTCACCCTTGCTTCTGTTCCTGCATGCCACCCTGCCTCTTATGGTCCTCTCGATAGACACCAAGCCCCGCAGAGGGGGCTCACAAATCACACTCCCTCTTCTCCAAGCACTGCAGGCTGTGGGGGCCAAAACTGATGAGATGTCAAGCTCTCCTTAAACAGGAGAATATTAATGTATCAGTGTGTTGTTAAAGAGCAGCCCAGAAGCGGTATACAGCAGACAAGGAGATTATTCAGGGTGACTACTTAAGACAACAGAGAGTCATGCCGTGCAGAAATCTTTGAAGTAACATACCGTGAGTATGCTCATAGACATATAAATCCAGCAAAAGCAAATATGTTCACACAATCATTGTATACACAGATGCATACAGAACATTCACAGGTGCATGCACATAATACACCCTCCACCGATCTGCAATCTGTAATTTATATCTTAAACTGATATGTCAAAGAGAACTGGAGTGCTATTTTAGTATTTCATCTTACTGAGTATTTCAATATCCTAATGACTGAAAAAACCTAGAGTACCTGGACCTATGTCGGTGTAAATGGCTACATCCTGGCAGAAACACATTAGATGCTATTTGGGGGCTGATGATTGCTGTGTCTTTCAGGAAACAGACCGCTTAATGGATGTCTACACTCTACGACCCGTTATTTTCCATCTCGTAGTCCTGGAGGACTCTGCCCAACTTCTTCTTCCTGATCCTGTTTCACTGCAGGGTCATTACACAGGGATGAGAGGAGGCAGCACAGAGATTACAGGCCTTTCAGAGACGACTGTTTACAACAGTGAGCCAGCATGGAGAGAGAGAGATAAATTCTGTAGTGCTGCAATAGTCTTTAAAGGAGTAGCTCAACACTTCGGGAAACATGCTTGATTGCTTTCCTTACGAGTAAAGATGAGAAGATATATATCTTGTCCATACACCCGCCTAACCAATTGCGAGTTGATCACAGCTGTCAATTATGACATTTCACCTCAGTCTTATATAATTAAAAACTAATAACAACTATACTCATCAGAAAAAAGAACACTTGAACAGACATCAGCGTGACAAGAACTACCTTAGATGACAGAAATCATCTTTGAGACACACGGAGGGGGCGGGGCTTATTTATGACCTATACTGCAGCCAGGCATCAGGGGGCGATCGATGTGAAGATCTGATGACCCATTTACTTGTAGTTGGAGCTACCTTATCAGTGTCATTCATGCTTATTTAGGATGATGTGTTTGTATGCTGTTAACTGTATATTATTGTTCGGTAGAGGAGTCTGTATACTTTTCCTCATGCTAATGCTGCATTGCTTCATTAGTCTCAATATTATGACAGTCTGTTAATATTTAGGCCTACTTGCTTGACCAGAGAAATACATATTGTATGCACAGTGTAACAGCTGTAGTATGACAGCAATGACTGTCACCTTCATTATGTTTTCCTTTATTCAAACATGCCTTTTTTTGTTTATTTCCGAACGAACACACGCAATACCTGTATGTCCAACTCAGATTTTGGCAAAAACAAGCACTTCTGTAACAAAGGATTTTCATTTCATAGTGTACCAACCCATACCAGGTTATACCTTAAGGTTACACTTCCTCCTCACAATATCAATATTTTCATCAAACTCTTGGTAAAAAAGAAAATGAGCAATTAAGTATGACACAACAGTGCAGTTAATCAAAGGTGTGTGAAACAAACTAGTGTTTCAGGAAGACAATGGGGAAGAAGCACCGCTAGGTCTTTGTGGGGATCACGTGTGCTCTTGGGATACTTCATGTGTACTGGGCTTATTCCATCTTGGGAAGGGCTCATTGTAGAGGTATATGGCCCAAAAAATATATAAAACTCAAGTCTTTGTATTTGTATATATATAATGTATAGTATCTAAACACTCAGACCGACATAGGTCCCGTGTAATGAGCCCTTCAACAGATAGAATGAAAACTAGTGTTTCAGTTTTCAGCCTGACGAGTTACAACAGTGAGTTCTCACTTCTCATTTACACTTCAAACATCAGCAGAGTTCACTCAGTCCTTCCACTGAACATCTGCCTTATCTTTAATATCTAAGTCACTTCCCATCCTTCTTTTTCTGTAACTCAGCCTGAAGGTACAGAAAGTACAACACAAATTCAAGAGTCTTTACACACACTGACTGTACGTCTGTCTGGCATTTTGCTACCGCTTGAGGCCATGGGCCAGCCAATAAAATGCATTGATCCAGGATTCACAAGCACATTAAAGTAGATTGGATTTCCACCCACAGCCTTCATTTTTTACAAACGACTACAGTATTCGATATATGGTGTTTTCTACGTCAGAACTTCCTTCCTCCAACTAGAGCCAGAGTGTAAGTCAAGAACTAAATATATATGTTTGCCCCCCAGCTGTTTGACCACGCTGACCCCTGCCCCTGATTTACTTCCTGAAGGACCTGATCATAAGCCGTTGGTGAGTCACACAGTGCAGGCATGTTATGTAAAGGTTAGTGTTTCTCCACTGAAGGGGGATTTTACTGCTACACAATCTGTATATACAAAGTTAGTTAGGAGGTGGTTCATGTGGTTCTGAGATATGGAAAGAGATACAGAGAGTAAAGGCGCACTCACACTTGGCATTCGTACTGTGCCCAAGCACAAATTACGTCTATAAGCAGGAAGCAATCGAGCCGAGGCTCAGATCATTTCAAGTAATGTGAGTGCAAGCGGGCCTGGGCTGTGGGGGAAGAGGAAGGGGGGTCAATCAGGCTAAAGCACGGCACAGATCATCTGGGCCAAGTGTGAGGGGGCCTAAGAAATAGTGGGAGTGTGCTGGAGAGTTAACATGCATTTGGTGCATGCAATCAATTTGACCATTATGCCAGTGTTTTCAAGCTTTGTTTAGTGGCTTGTACAACACAGAAAACAAATCTTTAGCTTTCTGAACATTTGAAGGTTTATCAGTACTAAGTTGCTCGCTTAGAAAGCATCACAGGCATCATATAAATGTAAATGTGTTCTGTTTCAGGGGCAAGAAAACAACCCTTAATGAGGGGCATGATTGCGAGGCAGTAAAGCCAGCTTGTGTGCATTCAGGACAAGACAAGTTTCATCAGGGGAATTATGCTGTCTGAACGTCCATTAGTGGGTTTCGTTTTGCCCAAGGCTGAAGTGAGTTACCTGGAGCCATTAGACGTTTTACCAGTATTGCACTAAATGCACTTCAAAGAGAAAACTATTTGAGAAAATAGGCGTCTGACATTCGATCCAGTCAACTATCTGTCAAGAAAAGTGACCACAGTGCAAGATAACAACACGCTTTACACGAACAATTGTCTTCTGATATAAATCGTGCATGTTGTTTTATGCATCGTTCACTTTTCTAATTTGTAAGAAAAAAAAACAGCCTCTAAGTCTGAAGAATCTATAATTATCAGCCTTTCACCAAACTGTCATGTGTGGGTTGAGAATTGGGTCAGGATGTTGTGTATGGATGGTCTCCCAAGGAACATGTCAGAAATTGTAAACATAATTATCATTATGGGTGAATATCATGTAATGTAAATGGAAAAACAGTGAATTATCCTTCATGTGTTTCAAAAATGAATCCAAAAACTATTTATCATCCATTTAGTTATTGTTATCTAAGTATCTTCAAGATTTCATTTACTTATACTGTCAACAACTCACAGGTCCAAATGTTTAAATTTCATTGCATGTCTGTACGTAGGTATGTGCACTGTCTGTATATATATCACTGGATATATATGAAGGCAATGTATGTGTGTACATTTGAATACTGTATGTCTTACATAGGAGTGTGTGTTTTTGTGTCAGGTTGCTGCAGGTGTGGCTGATTGAATGAACACACGTGCGCTCAATCAGCTCCTTGATAAGAGGCATGAAGGAGACTCTGGATTTCCCCCTCTTTGTGTGACTTTCTGCTTTGGACTGTTTTTTGGTTTTGTCAGTATACTAACTGTGTTATCTTTGTTGTTGTAGATGGGCTTTGCCTGTTTGTGTGGTAAACACACTTTTCATTTTGTGACCTACGTTGCTCCTTTTTGTTTTTCTCTTCTATTAATAAAATTGTACTGGGCATTTATTGAGCGTCTTCCATTCTCTGCAATAGTTACTCTCATTTACATATTGGGACGTAACAATATGTATAGCCTAAGTCTTGTGTTGTTTCATATGCAAGGTACTGTTCCCTCTATGAGTTTAGAAACTGAAATTGTTCAGTAAAAAAAAAAAATGTGTGTGGGGTGAGAAGCTGTAGGAAGCTGTAGGAGTACTGCTTGAAAACTGGACAAAAAAAGGAAACTGCTGACAAAAAACCCAACATACACAGTACACCAAAGGGGAAGTGGAAGCAACTGTAAGAAGGTGAAAACCCAACTTAAAAATGTACTGTACAAGTGAAATAAGAAGTGATCTCATGACATGTTGATATGATTAGAATAGGTCAACACTGCTACATTGCAAAACCTTGCAAACGTCGCAACAGACAAGGCGTTCACCGCAGTTCCTTTTTCAACAGAGATAAAGTTGTGCCCTGTGCTGGCTGTATTTTACTGATGTTGTCTGGTGGTATTTTGTTAAAGATGCCTTGTATGCACTTTGAGATCAGTGTCACAGTATCAAAATTAGAGTACAGAAAGATGTTAACGCCGAGAGAAGTAGCGTTCTTTGACACGTTGAAAACATGTGTAATTATAAACTATTTGTGTTTAATTTCACAATTACAACAATGTTCATCTCACTTGTGTAATTCCCCGCCAATTGCACTGCATTTCATCATCTTATTTGCCAACAGTTGAGCACAACTGAGCCTTATAAATTATAACCTTTATTTTCACTGGCAATGGACATTTCCTTGTAATAGTTTTGTTTTTAACACTAGTCCTATTTTTGTAGGTTTATCCATCATATCTATTGGTTATGACAACAACTTCTTTAGTGGAGAGATGTGATAACATTTGTTGGACTATCAGGCGGGCTGAACATTCACCGTGTGACTATATATTTTATTTAACCTTTATTTAACTAGGAAGATTAAACACATATTTTACAAGTGAGACCTCGCCAAGACAGGATCACATAGAAACATCAACAATTAACAGACAACAACAACAGATCGTGACAGCTTAAATAGATACAAGATGCATTACATAAAGACAAGGAAGCAAGTAAAATGTGTGTTTGTTAACTTAATCAACTGCAGCCATCAGCGACCACTTCCTTTCTTCCGAGTTTCAAATCAAGTTATATTGCTATAAACCACTTAATTGGAAGTGAAAATGACGGTTGTACTCAAAATGTCCATTACACTTGTTCACTGTGCATTTAGTTGAGTGTTATTTTATCATATCATACAGTAATAATGGTAATAACTTAATAAAGATAAGCTGAGTTGTTGAACTATTTTCCAGTAATTCCCATCCAGTCAGAATTGAGGGTGTATTTAAAGATAAACTCTGTTTTGGGATTTTAATATGTTACTCTCATCTCATCGAATGGTGAAGTATGATAGAAGTTAAGCCTGGCACGTTTTACTGTGGCTCTACTTGCTGTTTATGTGCTGCTATTCAGTGTTATTGCTCTCAAAAGTGTTTCACTACATTTGCCACAGTGCCAATAATATCTGTTAAAATGACACCACTTTTTTCCCAGGTTTTTTACATGCTTTAAACAACATACTTTCTCATGTTATCAGTCTGAATAGGCCTGTTTTCACCCTGTCTCAGTCTGCTCTGATTTGTCAGCTTCTTTTACATCTGCGCTCCCTGCGTCTGTACACCATCACAGCAGCCGGGGGAATGACACTGTAGCAGCACTTTTTTACTGAAATATATCATAGTTGTGACATCACAATGGTACAGAAGTCCTGACGGCTTGTTTAAAGGCACAGTTTCTGAAAACAGGCTGTGTGCATTTCTCTGTGGATTGAGAATTTTTATACTTTTTACAGTATAAATTTAACACCTCAACCTGCTTTATGATAAGAAAGAAAAAATATCATCTCACAGTATGGCACCTTTAAAGTGAATAACTAGACATTATAGTGGTGTTTGCGGACATTTTGATTCTTCTATCTGTTTTCACGCAAGAATGATGTGGGAAAACAATACCAATGTGTAACATTGGATGCATGATGTGTTCTTTTTTTATACAACAGCCATACAAGGTGCCAATGTACCAAACGATTTCAGCTTTTATCTGATAATAAGACTGCACTGTAATAGGACAAACAAATCAGCAGTGCATTACACACACAAAAGACTCAAGTCCTGATATGCACTGCGGGCATGCAGTTTTGTGACTTTCCCAAGACTGACTCTGACAACACACCAGAGCAAAATCAATTTGTTACATGTCACACATAGTCTGTAGGTAAATAGACTTTAATTGATATAGCACATTTCTAGTCTACTCAAGGCGCTTTTAGACTACTTGCCACATTCACCCAGTCACACACACACACACACACACACACACACATTCATGCACTGCTCGTCAGGATCTAACCATTTAATCACCATTAGTAATGCCAGTGTTTTAATAACAGCACCTGCTGCATAATGGTGTAGATTTAAATGTTACTGTGCAGGTTTATATCATTAAGAATGTGTTCAACAAATGCACTTCCTCTTTATCCTGCTAATGTGAATTAAGGACAACCACAAATGACTGTGGTTGTTCTTGCATGTTTCTTTCGATCTTCCATCATCCTGAGAAAGTTTGCCAGTTGTTTTTTTTCTAAGTAATCTCTGTGTCAGGACAGTTGGTATCCATCATTCCTCTCTGTCAACATCCAAATGTGAGCTTTTCCTACTAGGCTGCTGGAACCATAAATCTGTGTGCTGGGTGGTTGTCAGCTGGAGAAAAGCAGCAAAGGGACAACAGTAGACTGGATGTACGCCCAGATAATAGCATTGATCAATGCAAAGACACTTTCTACATAGACTGGTTGACATTAAAATAGACTTGTCTATTCAATTGGCGGCCCGTGGACCACATCTGACCCGGAAGCAACCTCCGAATGGTCCAGCACACATTCATGTGATATATGACAAAACTAGGTAAACTACACAGTCGGAAGTAATGAGCCCCCCATGAAGTGCGCTGCCCAGTGGACAAAAGCTGTGTCCCATGCTACTGAGTGATGTCTATGTTTTTCACTCTTTCTAAACTTCACTCAGTTTTGCGATGTCAGGAACATGATTTATTCTATTGATACTTAAGATCAGTTTCCAGTGAGATTATTATTTATTATTTGTTTATACAGCACTATATAAACTCAATAATATCTCATTATTGTTGGCTTTACTTTTGCTGCTCTAGAAACAATATTTAGTTATATTTAAAGTATTAAATTACAGCCATGTTCTGAATTTATTCTTGTTTTGAATGTCTTTGAGTATCGACAGTTATAACTGCTCCATATTCATAACTAGTAACAGTTTTGGATATGGAGCAGTAGTCCATAGATAAATCCAGTGGCGGCTGCTGCTCTTTCAAGAAGGGAAGCTCATTTTTCCAGCCTAAATCATAAATGTGTTTGTTTATTTATATGTAAATTCTACCCTTCGTTCCTTTTCAAGAAAATGATCTATGACCTTGTCCTACCAACTAGGCGTCTTTTCCAGGGACTTGACCAGTGTCCTCTCAATGGCCAGCAGAGCTAGGCTGCGTAAATGGCCTTGGTCCAGCTGGAGCTGCTGCACCAGGCTTCTGTGAGTGTGACCGCCTGTGAGTGTGAGTGTGAGTGTGAGTGACGGGTGAGGAAGCTCCACTGCTGCCGCTGCTTGTTGGGGAAAGAAACCGCAGAGTGACAGAACAGAGTCTCTAAACACAACGCTAGTCGTTTTTAACAAAGACAAAGTCGCTGTGGATCGGTAAAGTCTCCGGATCAATTCAGAACAACGGAATTAAAAACTTTGAAAATACTCCGGTGGATGTTTATTCTTCAAGATCACGGATTTGCTCATTTAGCTGTCAATCAAAAAATGGATTCTGCCTCAGACTGCTCATCCAATCATCATGCAGAAGCCGAGCGTACGGGCCAGCCCACTGTCTCATAGACCCCCAGAGGCGCTGAGCGTCTGATGGGCGGGACAAAGCCCAGCATTTATCCAATGACCGATAGTTTCGCTGCAGTGGAACAACCTGCTATACGCTTCCCCATTGATGTCAGTAGAAGCTGAGCGTCCGACTGTGTAAAGCGCTGTGGGGCTGCGGGGATGAATGAGAAGGAAGTTGCTCCAGTTACCTGTGATAAGTAGCTGATTCTGAACAGAAGATGAAGGCTTTCTAACGCGTTTTTAGTCAATGAAAAGTACACACAGCAGTACATAGCAGCTGAGCTTCCTTTGCAGTCTTAGATCAATTGCCACTGGATAAATCTCTTAAATATAAAGATGTCCATCCCTAATTTTGATTGAAAATGTGGTGCACGTTGTGTCGAGGGGAATGAGAATAATATAGCTCAGGGAAAATGTCCGACTGTCGTCCTTAGTTTTCTGAAAATGTGGCCCCCTGAACAATAGAATTGAATAGCCCTGTTATAAAGCCATCTGAGCAGAATTTGAGAATTTGGGCTATGGTCCAAACATTTAATAGGATTACAAAGCACAACATTATCAAATGCTGAAAAGCTAACAAGACATCTTTATATGAAACTATTATACAACAATTTATTTAAGTGTTTGGTATGTGAGTAGCTGGCTCAGTCTCGGTTACCTTCAGGTTTTATCTCACTAAACAAAAACTAGTTCCCAGTAAAAGGACAACAGGAAACAATTATATAATTATAGTAATTCCTCCTCAAATACGTCCAGTTTCAACATCATGTGCAACAAATTATAGATGAGTGTTCTTTACTTCCAGCAAACACTGTGTCCATCTGAATATTCATCTTTTCACAAATTCCTTAAGCCCAAACTTCTTTTCATCACTAATTGATTTCTTAATCCCAAATAAACATCTTTCTTCTCAGACTGCTTTCTTCCACATCAAGAAGGCGATTCTAACTGAGCTGCACATATCAAGAAAATATAAATAACTCATCTGGGAACTTAACCCTTTGCATCATTATACAAATCCAATCATCAAGCTATTGTTGCACATAAGACTCCACAATGCCATTAGAGATATTTTTAGGACGGGCTATGGGCTCTCTGGGAGCAGAAGAGAGAGGGGGGAACTTATTCCCATCACATATTTTCAGGTTCTGTGCACTTGTAAACAATGACTAGAGTTCACTGGGCCCTAAAATCCCAAACCACAGAATCTACACTGGCTGCCTGGTTGCAATTATGTTATTGGATTTGTTTGGTCCCAGTTGTCAAAGAGCTCAGACTCTCTTTTAAGGCAAACCTCATTCCATCAGAGCACAAAAACATTTTGGAAAGGCAATAAAAAGATTTAATGACGCCCTTTCCCAAAATTGACACACAAAACGAAATTTAAATTACCATTAAACTTAAAAAACGGATTGAAAGCTGAGTGATTCATACTTTGTTGTCACACACAGCAGTAGGATCATCATTAACCACAAATTGAGATAGAAAGGTGAACACCCATCAGGGGCTACAGCACGGCACGACTGGTCATCTAATATGACTTTTGAAGGCAAATAGCTCAGTAGACATGAATCATAATGCTGATGCCATCTGAAGTCATGGAACAGGAAAAGGGAGGATGTGACTGAACTGAAAACCCCAATAACATCCGCACTTCCTTTCCTCACTGATTCCGTGACTTTAAAGATTCAATTGTATGCATGAAATCGCAAGAGGGATCTCTTATTTACAACTTTTTCTTTTTTATTCTTGTGTTGAAATATTTGAGGTGAACTGAAACGCTTCCATCTCATGTCATCTTAATAAAGGTGCTTTGTGATATCAGGCTTTTATTGAAGTGGATATCTGCCGCTTCCCTTTTTTCACTCATTCCTCTGCACAGCAGATGATCACAACATTCTGCTGCACTTAATGTTTGTTTGATGTGAGGGTGTTGTATTTCACTGCAGCTCAGCCAAGTTTTATTAGGCAATATATCTCCTGATACTGTTGGCAAGGTGGAGTATGGAATAAGAATAAGAATCCTATTGTTCTCTCTGTACGTTTTCCTGGCAGATTTAATCATTAAGTTAACACTGGGAGTGGTTTCGGATAGCCATTTCCATTTTTGATCCGGTTCACTTTTGGCAATATACCTGGGGCACGTTCAGTCGAAAGAACGTTTTGTACCATTTTGCTATGGTTGAACATTGTGTGAAGCAGTGTGAAGCTGGGTTTAACGCACCATAATTTTAATTTTAAATAAATGTTTTATTTAATTTTAATTCCTTAACGTTTATGAGTGAGAAGACAAATCCCTCTATAACACAGCTGTACGACCCCGAGTGGACTGTGTTTTTATAGTTCAACAGGGACGAGTGGAGTGAAACTATCTGAACCCTTTACATCCACACTAACACTCTTAGTGATGAACCTACAGAGAATTATCAATAAAATCTGCAGCTCTCCTCGGCTAACAAAGGTTTATATTCTTACAACTGGAAGTTGCAAAGCCATATTTGTTCAGTACATCTACACCTCATGAGATGTACTGTAACTCCAGATATTACATTTTAGTGTAGTTAAATCATGATGATGAATTTTAAAGGCTAGCCCTATGACTGTTTTTCAAACTTGTGAAAGTTATTGTTGTAAGAAGATAATAATAGTCTTTTATCCTGAACATGTTTAATAATCATACTGGGAACAAACACATATCAAAATACCAAGCTCTGCATATCAAGTGACCCACAAGAGGTCCCATCCCTACGGTTGAGAAACTCAACACTTGGGTGCGGAGCACATTTCATGCAATGCGTGAACAATGAAAGTGTTGATGGATAGACAAATAAGAGAGATACGGAAAACATCTGTGTGTGAAAGATTTACTGATATTTATGTGTCTTGGCAACAACTGTGAATATTTCAACCAACCTCTCTTAATAACCTTGTTTAAAAAAATGCACGCAACCTACTACAACCGACTTTGCACACCAGCTGTTTGCATCAACGGTAAAATCTTCCTTCTGTTGCCAACTCCCTCAAAGACAACCAACATTGAGAAAACAATTAAACCACATAGGAGCTCATCTGGGACACAGATAATATGAAAGAAATTAGAACCCATTGGTTTTAATGGTATATACTGTGAAAGATGATGACGAAGAAGACAACAAGACCAAGAAATAACAAAGTAAAAACATGAGATCAAGCTCCTTTAAAAATCCATGAAGCTTCTCACTGTTTGTAGCCTTGATCATGTGTACGGTCCAGACTGATTCTTGGACCAAGGATTGCAACTTTTGATTATATTTATAAATACAAATGGATTTATTGATTGGTCATTTAATATATATAACGTCAATATAAAGACCTCTTCAAATGGTTTGTTTTGTCCAACATACACCAGAAAAAGACAAAGAAAAAGTAAGAAACGGTGAGTAATGATGAGAGATCCACAATGCTTATGTCCTTCCATCCATCTTTATGTTGTTTGTCTCGATGTTTGCTCACCTTTTTAACTTCGCAATATTGACAGCCGCACTCGTCAACCACACAGCTGTGGAATGTAGTTTTTAAGTCAGGCGATCTTGTCATGGCGTTGAAAACCAGGCAGGATAATCAGCTTGACAGCATCAGAGTGAAAACTACCCGAACTGAAGGAATTGTACTGTAGGCAGATCATTCCCTCTCAGGTTTACAAACTGACAGGAACGAAAAACAGAATAAAATATAAAATACTCTCATGTCATAAAAGAAAAGCTGGGTCAAGCAAATGATTGAAATAGCAGCATTTAAAAGGAAGACTGCCTATATGTCTCTGCAACAACACCTCCTCCAAAACAGCAGCTGCTGACAGCCTGCCAATGATTCAGTTAGAGCATAAGTAACTTAACAAACAAGTCTGGAGGCAGCTATCGATTGAAGAACAAGATTTATTCTGGGCTGACCGCTCTTCATCTCCTGAGGAAGCAAGCTAGGTCAACAACTAATAACATTTGGAGAGATCGATGGGATTTTATTATTTGCTCAATAGTCAGTTAGATCGAGCCCTAAAACTATTGGAGAAGTAGATACCACAGGCGCATGTGTTTCATGCTGACATAACATCTTCACTTATCTGTTGCTCCGACCTGTACTGACCCTGGATCTATCAGACACAAAAAGCTTTGAAAAACACCTCATGAAATACACGGCAAACAAAGACAGGAGTCCCAAAGTGAAGTAACAGCGAAGTAACAATGAAGCTGCCTTCAGCCAAAGATGTGCAGGTTCTACTTTTGCCTTATCTGGATGTCTTTCCTCTTCAACTATTGCTGCATTACATTAGTGGTTCAACATGCCCTCGTTCACTTCCCCTTAACACGTGTCCTCAGAGAAATCCTTGCCGCCTTCTTAAGTGTCGTTCCGTTTGTCTGAAAAAACTGGAGGGAACTTGGCGAGATTGACCCTCGGAGGGCTGAGGGGAGCGCATGAACAACGATGGTCACTCCAGAGGTGGATATCACCCACACTGTGTTGCAGTTATGTTTTTGGTGCAAGAGAATACATCCATGGGTAGATGGCAGTAATGTAGGTAAAACTCTGCGATTGCTCGACCCTAAAGAAGAACAATATGCATGGATTGAGCAACTTTTCATCAGTAATTATTGGAATGCCAAACATGTCGGAGGTAGAAAGTAACAAACATTTTTTCACAGAGTAAAACTTTTATAGTGTTTATGTTGCATGGCTTAAAAAAGAAAACCTTTTAATCGCTGATTGTTTTCCCATTGTTATAGGGAAGCAACCACTAGCCTTAATCAATAACGTCAATACAGCACTATGTGGCATGCTTCTAAGTTTCTGTTTTTTTTTATATATCATATTTCATTATAAGTCTGTATTCTTTCATGTGTGAATGGTGCAGACGTATTGCAATCATCCATAGGAAATGCCTTCATCTCTTTGAAATGTGTCTTAAGGTTTTTCTGATTATTTGTAAGAAGCAGTACAGCGCTAAGCGTACAACTGGTGGTGGATCCATGATAGTTTGAGCTGAAGTGAACAAGGGCAGGTGCGCTCCATTTCAATCCCTCGCTCCTCCCCTGCCCACTTTCCTCTGCTCTCCAAGTGGCTTTGTGTGATGTATGCTGTTACGTATCAACCAAGGGCTTGTGGGATGTGAAGGACCGCATGTTGAAACGCTAATGAAACACAGCATATACTTCACGGATGCACACAGCTTAGGGAAAAATGGTCTTGGAGCTGGAACTACCCAAGAGGTGGTTTTGAGTACCCCCCACACGTACACACTTCTGATGCCAGAATGCGGCTGATGTGACCCTAGTGTCTATATTTTCAATATGTAGCTGCAGAGAAAATATGTGGCGGGCAGTCTGACTGGAAGTAGACAGAAAACACTCAAGAGACAGAAAAGAGGAATGCATCATGCATGAACACATGACGGCCCAAACAGGATATTGTTCATTGTTGCCGTGCAGTGTTCATTTTAACATTGTATTGATTTCAAGTCAGCAAAGACTTCACCACAGGGTTGACTGTAAGGCTGTGGGCTATCTTCACAGTTTCACTACTACAGACAAATATGGAAACGCGTAGAGTAACAACAGATGAAGGTGACAAGGAAGCGAGTATTTAAGTACTTATAATCGATACTTTCCTGTTGACCATAAATCACGTGATTACACATGTGAAAGGTCGCTCACAGTGACAAACCTACAGAGAATCATCAACCGATTCTCCTATTCCCCTTTTAGCATCTCTCAGCTAATTGTTTTGGTTTACCAGCCCTCTTTTTTAAAATTTACTCACACTGTTCTCATTCAGTGTTGTTTCCAACAGCATGCGGCTGTTTTCATCACAAAATATCTAAAAATCCACTGTACAATACCTGCCCAGCACAAAACAGCCTAAGATCAATGTTCGCAACTAGCTGGTGAACATAGTGAAAAATAACTCATAATAAGAGATAGATATTCCCCTCTGGAGTTGGTGGAGACCAAAAACAGAGTTGAAAGAAAGTGCACATTGCACTTGCATTCGAAGACAAAACATGGCTTCAAATGAATGATAATTCCGCTCCATATCTGCTGGATGTGCAAGTAAGCATCTGTTTGCAAACTTGCTTGCTATATAAACAAAAAGGTGATGACATGTCAATATTTGCAGCTTGTTTAGGCTGCCTTAAAGTGGTGAAAGCAATCACTTAATACAGGTTTAAGACAAGATCTCCACTAAATATGTTAAAGTCAACATGACAAAGCAGAGGATGGAGTCAGACCTATTTGAGATACAGAATGCATGCAAGTTATAGGTTCAGTCAAGCATATAACGGGGCCAGTAACTCATGAATGTTTTTTCATTCGGATAACTAAAAACACATTGTGGAACAATAACCTTTGCTGTTCTGTTTTCTATATCCTGTCTGCTCTCCACATCTGTCCTTACTCTCTTTTTATCATTCCGAGCCATTACAAAAGTCTTCAGCACCTGCTCACAGCTTATTGTCCGACTGAAGCCTTAGGCCACGGAAAGGGTTCAATACCTACACGTCATTAACTCGAGGGTCTTCATTGCTTTCATCTGTTGTCCACTTTCTCATATGTGGCTCTAACTAAATTAAATGTGACAACACACAACCAACCAGGAAAAAAACTCCAAATGAAGGGCAAGATTATTAAGCCTGCAGCCTTGTGACTGTAATAGGAGTAAATGTGTACACATACAGTATATGAAGCGTGTGTGTGTGTGTGTGTATGGTAGTGTGTGTGTGTGTGTGTGTGTGGTAGTGTGTGTGTGTGTGTGTGTGTGTGTGTGTGTGTGTGTGTGTGTGTGTGTGTGTGTGTGTGTGTGTGTGTGTGTGTGTGTGTGTGTGTGTGTGTGTGTGTGTTGTGTGTATATGTTGAATGGGATTAAGTGTCCATTTACACTGTTCAGTCCACAAAAGCCAGCTGCTGATTGCGGAGCATCATCTTTCGTTATATAAACCTGGGTGAAGCTCACAATGACATTTATCTTCCAGCAGCACCTGGAGCATGATAACAGTTAGGGAGACAAAGCTGCCGCTTATCTTGACTCTGTCACAACATGTATGCCTTTACATGTCATGTCTCAAACTCCTGCAAAGGTCACGGTACATTGTGCTGTTAGTAACTAATGCTTCGACCATTAGTTCCACATTTTGTGTTGTTGCTCATGTAATGCCACCTCTGGAAGGCATTACAGGGATTTCTGCTTTGAGTCATCTTGGATGCGTCTGGATTTTCGGGACTTTCCCTCTCAAGTCGTCAACACTGACTTACAAAATGTGGATCCAGTTGGATGTGTGGGGTCAACATATTTCTAATGGCATTCGAGTCTGGGCTTTGACTGGGTCTGTTGAGGGGCTAAAGAGCTCCCAGCTGTTTAGACTATTCTCATGTTAATTTAGCTGTATGCTTATGGTCAAGTTGCTGTTAACTGTTTGCTCGATCCCCCTTCAGTCTCTGAACAGCTGAACAATTGTGTTTTTGTGTCTTCAAACAACTGAACCTTCATACTGTTAAACTTTTAAACTTTTCCTTCCGCCCAGTCTGTCAGACAGCCCAGATTTATGAGGTGCCGTACTGACTCCCGAAGGCATGAAGCCCTGTGACTGTAAATGTGTCAGAGCTGTTGTTTATCTTCTTCCTGACAATCATCTCTCTTGCCCAGTTTGCTCAGAGCTATTGGAAGTGGTTTGGCATTTCCATTTTTTCATTTTCCAAACTGCAGAACATACTCTGTTCTTGTGAACCCAAGAGACTTGAAGTCTAAGTAATTCATGCACTTAACTATTTATTAAACCAAAAACAGTCATTTGACTTGAAATGTAAACTCTAAAAAATAATTCCTTTAATGTACCCTGTGGAGTGTTTCACCATTAGTAGCACTACGAAGCAACATTTTTAAGAGTGGGTCCCCATTTCATTGATATCAGGTGCACAAAGATGCCTGCGCATGCACACAGTCATGCTGGCTGATCTACAGGTGGAGGGGGTGATGTGCCCAGAAAAGCAGAAATGTGCCATCAATGGGGCAGAAATGTGTCATCTGGTAGCTCATACTGCAGGCCCCCGGATGTATTCCCTTTGCCGCATGTTGTCCTGTCTCTCTTTGAGGCAGTAGCTCAGTTGGCTGGAGACTTGTGCTTGGGAACTGGAGGGTCGTTGGTTCAAAATTCCCCTTGGGGATCAATAAAGTATGTCTTCTCTTCTTCAAAGGCTAAAAAGAATAAAGCCGCTGGAATGCAAATATGGCTATAGACAACATGCATTTTAAATAATTTAAAAATAAGTAATCTAAAAGTTCTATTTTGGTGAGAAACATGTAAACCAAAGTTTGTTTATATAAGACTCCACAGGGTACTTTCAATACTTCTTTCCATTTCCAACTTCCCATCTGCCATTTACCGCTTTGCTTCCCTTTAATGATCACAGAATCCAGTGTTTTCTGAACACTCAGGTCAAATCATTTCAGCTGGTATTTTGATACGTATAATACCTTAAACAATGCATTGAGCTATAATTTTGTTTATGGATCTTTGTTGCACTCGCTGTCTTGTAACTTCACTCACACAAGTCAATACGAGTCTGCTGACCAAAGCTAATCGAAACCTTTTATCATTAAGTCAGGGCGTCAGTGATTCCAAACTATCCCACAGTGCTGCTCCAGATTAAAGTTGCTACAGTCACAAAAAAAAACAGAACCTGCCCACTCAAATAGCTTGTGATATGAGTGCAGCACTTCATTGATCCAGTTATTGACTAGCAACTTACGGACCCCGGGCAGCTTCTGAGGTTCCCAAGGGAACGGCAGGGATTGTTGTAAGTCAGTCTGTACATGTCCCCTGCAGGGGCCAGTTTTAATTATTTATAAACGCAAGATGAAAAGACAAAGAGGAGGGAAGAAAAGCCTAATGGAGAAGTGTTGATTTCCCTTTCTGTCAAGACACGTGAAATACTGACCCCTAAATACATCACATCAATCGACAGGGCAGTTATTCCGCATAGGGCAGCAACTAAGGATGATCAGCTTTAAAAAAGAAAATCAATTTGTTGATCTTATTTTTGCTGAGTCAATCATTGTTTGCGTCTACAAAATGTCAGAAAATTGTGAAATATTTCCATCACATCTTGAAATTGCTTGTTTTGTCAAAATGACAGTCCAAATCTTAAATTTATTTCATTTACAATGAGAGTTTTCTCGTTTGTGAAGCTGAAGCAAAAAAGCACTTATTTGGCATTTTTGCGTGTGATTTATACTTTTAACTGTCTGCGAATTTATTTAATATTTCAGCCCTAATTCCTCCAAACCCAAAACGGATTTATTCATGATTTAATTTATGTTGATTGCATTGTAAATTTGATGGTGTACCCTTACATAGACATAGAGTTGCAGTGTTTGATTACACCACCAAAGGAGGCTTTGAATCCCATCCTACAGCTGGAGATGCTGTATTTTAAAATGTTTAACAAGCAGTGGACATACAGTATATTCCATAAGGCACAACATTACATTAACAATGTGTCAAAACTCCTTCCTTGAATATATCAAGACGGACCTCATGTTTCATGCTAAATCAAACAAATAAAACGTTCTTTCACAGAAAAGCTGCAGATAACATTCATCACATCAAGTTCTATTGGTTAATGGCACCTTATCTTCTCCAGCTGTCTACTGAAATGGCACAGTGTGTACTGTAGGTTTAAATCAGTGAGAGGGGATGCATTACATCAGGCCAGGGCTGTAGAGTGACAAGCCTGGGAAGCTGGTGTGATTATCGGTGACAGTGAACAGGACAAACACTCACAGCAAATGGATTACTCTTAAAAATGACGTCAGTCCACAGCCTAACCACCTCCAAAAAAATTTTATTTGCTTTTCCCACAACTCTGATCATATTTTACCACTTACCTGATTGCAACCACGACTTTCACCCCCTGATAGATGAATGGTTTCGCTGGAACTTAAGAAACAGCCACACCTCAGGAATGCACAGGGCAAACACTGCCTCATCTGTTTTTGTCCAAAAGCCACTCGACTCAGAGCAAATACAAGATCCAGACCGTTGTATCAGTTGGATATTGTTGGCCAATATTGGCCTATCACAGCGATATCAGCATTGGCGTGTTTGTTGTCTGTAATATGAAAACTTTACAAAACATATAATGCTGAAAACAATGCTTGGGGTGATTAAAAAATGGTAAGCACAGTTATTTAATTTGTTTAATGTGTTATTTATTTAAATTGTCAGCAATTGACTGATACTGAACATGATGTTTATTTAAGTGGTTTTTATAAACTTGTTTTTTATTTTCTCAATGTTCATTTCTAGAATTAGTTGTCAATGTTACACAGAGCTTTATAATGTTAAATATTCTTAATTAAGTTATTTGTTTATGGAAACAGCTTTCTGAGTACTTTTGCAGAGTTATATCAGTGCACAATCCACATGGGAAAAGTCTATTTTCATTCCGGCTCAAAAATTTACAATATTGACACCTTTAAATCAGTATTGGTGTCAGCCTCAAAAATCCCATATCAGTCGGGTCCTACTCACAACTTGACTTGTAAATACAAAGTCGTATAATTAAGACTGACGGGATATGAATAATGCTGATTATGCCAACATAATAATAATGAATGTTTTCTGATTCTACAGTTTTTCCTCTCTTCTGCCAAAGTCACATTATGAAAATGAGGTACTGATTGCGTGAGAAAAATCTCACCCACATCTACCAGCGTGCAGTCCCTGCTGATGAGGGTGAACTGCAGACAGAGCCCATTCTTCAGTAACATCAAAGAGGTTTTTTTTTTGAGTAAATTAAGACTAACCATTAACTCATGTGCCACATTACAGGAACTAGAGTGCAGATCTCTGCCAAGGCCAAAT
The DNA here is from genome assembly GCF_963691815.1 of Echiichthys vipera. NCBI lineage: Eukaryota > Metazoa > Chordata > Actinopteri > Perciformes > Trachinidae > Echiichthys > Echiichthys vipera. The sequence goes on from NC_139830.1 coordinate 17,641,660, forward strand.
GCTATATCTTGCATTGTTAACGGAAGTGAAGACGAATTTCTGTCCGACCGCTTGATTCTTATCTGATCCTAAATGTAATGGGGTTTTCCCTAACCTATGCTACATCCTTCCACCAACTATCTTGAAAACCTGGCTAGTAGTTTTTCAGTTAGCCTGCTGACAAACAGACGGATAAACAAACCAAACCGAAAACATAACCTTGGCAGAGGTAATAATGAAGTATAATGTATACTTTTTGTTTGCAAAGGAACAAACTTCTGCACTGTGTCAGTACCAAGAGCAGCATCAACTAAGTACAGTTTGCCCTTTCACGATATTGTCATTGCAGTAAACAATAGGACGTTTTTGCCAACACCTGTTGTGCTTCAGGCAAAGTAACTGGTATTAATCATGAAGCTGCATCTGTCTGGAAACATGTTAAGTCTGCTGAAATGCGTTCGCACACCCCATCACCACCGTCTCGCTTGTTTCGGTTACAACCACAAGGTCATACATACAGATGAGAAAACAGGCAGACATAAACACACATGCTGAGATGACACATAAATCACTAATTTCTTAATAACAGGGTATTAAATTATTCAGGATGACAAACAACTGATCAGGCTTGTAACTCTGGACTGTTTGGTAGAAATGATTAACTTATGAATATTGATGAGTCGATCTAAAAATAGGGTTGTAAAGTGAATCTGTCAGGTCCAAAATGAAAATGATCATTGAGGTAAGACTGGCCTTGGTGAACCTGAAAGTTTTCTTATTTTATTTTGACATTGAAACATACAAAACCCACAGTACTGTAGAACACAGATATGCAATGTAAGTGGTAAAGTTGGGGTTTTAGTTTCCTGAAGTCTGACTCATAAAGTGTTGACAAATGCGTTACGTCACCGTTAATTCCACAGGGCCTTCTCTGCCACAACCCTGTGCAAATGCACCGTGGGTTAGTCAAACCTTTCATGCCGAGTGTTACCACAAATCCTCCAGATGCACACCATGAGTACTTGATCAAGAGTGAGAACATGAACAATCACTTTTAACTGCTTCCTATAAACTACCAGATCATCAGACCATCGCTGTTAACGTGGCTAACATACATATATGAAAGCAGGGTTTCCTCTATAATATAACATTAATCACATCCTCCAGCTGTTTTTTTCCCACCTCAAACCTGACTTTGCTCAGGACCTCTGGCTAATGTTTATGTGCACAGACGGGATGCTGGTTAACCTCAGACTCCTCCCAGAGGAGCTTTGCCCTCTGGGAAAGGCAGGG